>NW_027675516.1:712500-897500 GCF_965601325.2 Salmo salar | reverse complement strand
TATTGAGGGCTGCTGGGATCAGGATGTTCTGAAAGGGGTCTATAGCTGTCCTCAGTGCAGACAGACCTTCAGTCCGAGGCCTACGCTGAGTAAAAATAACATGTTGGCTGAAATGTTGAAAAAGTGTTTTTAAATAGGCATGCTATCATTTGAAAATTAGTTGAAAGGCTAAGTGATTCTCCTCCTGACAAGAAGTTGACAGCCTTCAAACATAGAATATTTTTGGGTCAAAAAAAAGAATATACAGCTGTCTTTAATAAGATCAAACTGAACTAACTGCTATCTTGAAATGTTGAAAAAGTGTTTTTAAATAGCTCAGTCTTATCACTCAATATGAGTCAAAATCTGTCACTTCCAGGACTGCTCATTTTGTCAAAAATGAAAAAATGAAAAAAATAACTACTCACAGCTGTGTTAAAACCTCTTGGGGATAGGGGGCAGTATTGAGAATTTTGAAAAAAAATATGTGCCCATTTTTAACTGCCTCCTACACCAACTCAGAAGCTAGAATATGCATATTATTGTTCAGGTTTGGATAGAAAACACTCTGAATTTTCTAAAACTGTTTGAATGGTGTCTGTAAGTATAACAGAACTCATATGGCAGTCAAAACCCTGAGACAAATTCTGACAGGAAGTGGATACCTGATGTGTTGAATTACCTTTAAGCCTATGCCATTGAAAGACACAGGGGCTTATTAATCGTTGAGCACTTCCTATGGCTTCCACTAGATGTCACCAGTCTTTACAAAGTGTTTTTAGTCTTATACTGTGAGATCTGACCGAACAAGAGCCTTGGAACGGTGATGGCCGATTAGACTCTGGCGCGCGAGTTCATGTTGGGTACTCTCGTTCCAATACGTTTTAAAAGAGAATGCAATCGTCCGCCTTGAATATTATTCATGTTCTGGTTAAAAAAGGCACTAATGATTTATGCTATACAACGTTCGACATGTTTGAACGAACGTAAATATTTTTTCTCCCTTCTTTCATGAAGAGAAGTCCGGCGGGCTTAGATCATGTGCTAACAACACGGAGCTTTTTGGACATAAATTATGAGCTTTTTCAAACAAAACTACATTTGTTATGGACCTGGGATTCCTGGAAGTGACATCTGATGAAGAGAATCAAAGGTAATGGATTATTTACATAGTATTTTCGATTTTAGATCTCTCCAACATGGCGGTTAGTCTGTATCGCAAAGCGTATTTTTCTGGGCGCAGTGCTCAGATTATTGCAAAGTGTGATTTCCCAGTAAGGTTATTTTTAAATCTGGCAATCCGGTTGCATTCAAGAGATGTAAATCTATAATTCTTTGAATGACAATATAATATTTTACCAATGTTTTCTAATTTTAATTATTTAATTTGTGGTGCTGATTTGACTGGCGGTATTGGAGGGAAAAGATTTCCTCAACATCAACGCCATAGTAAAACGCTGTTTTTGGATATAAATATGAACTTGATAGAACTAAAAATGCATGTATTGTCTAACATAATGTCCTAGGAGTGTCATCTGATGGAGATTGTCAAAGGTTAGTGCATAATTTTAGCTGATTTTATGGTTTTGGTGACGCCTGTCTTTGAATTGACAAAACATTACACACAACTATTGTCAATGTACTGTCCTAACATAATCTAACTTTATGCTTTCGCCGTAAAACCTTTTTGAAATCGGACAACGTGGTTAGATTAAGGAGATGTTTATCTTTCAAAGGGTGTAAGATAGTTGTATGTTTGAAAAATTAGAATTTTGACATTTATTTGGATTCAAATTTGCCTCTCTTGAAATGCACCTGCTGTTGATAGGGTGCACCACGGGGGGCACGCTAGCGTCCCACATAGCCCCAAGAGGTTAAACAGCGGTTGACATGCTTCGAAGTACGGTAATGGAATATTTAGAATTTTTTTTGTCACGAAATGCGCCATGCTCGTCACCCTTATTTACCCGTTCGGATAGTGACTTGAACGCGCGAACAAAAAGCCGCTATTTGGATATAACAATGGATTATTTGGGACCAAACCAACATTTGTTATTGAAGTAGAAGTCCTGGGAGTGCATTCTGACGAAGAACAGCAAAGGTAATAACATTTTTCTTATAGTAAATCTGACTTTGGTGAGTGCTAAACTTGCTGGGTATCTAAATAGCTAGCCCTGTGATGCCGGGCTATCTACTAAGAATATTGCAAAATGTGCTTTCACTGAAAAGCTATTTTAAAATCGGACATATCGAGTGCATAGAGGAGTTCTGTATCTATAATTCTTAAAATAATTGTTATGCTTTTTGTGAACGTTTATCGTGAGTAATTTAGTAAATTCACCGGAAGTTTGCGGGGGTATGCTAGTTCTGAACGTCACATGCTAATGTAAAAAGCTGTTTTTTGATATAAATATGAACTTGATTGAACAAAACATGCATGTATTGTATAACATAATGTCCTAGGTGTGTCATCTGATGAAGATCATCAAAGGTTAGTGCTGCATTTAGCTGTCTTCTGGGTTTTTGTGACATTATATGCTAGCTTGAAAAATGGGTGTCTGATTATTTCTGGCTGGGTACTCTGCTGACATAATCTAATGTTTTGCTTTCGTTGTAAAGCCTTTTTGAAATCGGACAGTGTGGTTAGATTAATGAGAGTCTTGTCTTTAAAATAGTGTAAAATAGTCATATGTTTGAGAAATTGAAGTAATAGCATTTCTAAGGTATTTGAATAACGCGCCACAGGATTCCACTGGCTGTTACGTAGGTGGGACGATTTCGTCCCACCGGCCCTAGAGAAGTTAAGGAAGTGATTGAGGTGGAGACTTTTTCTCTCTTTCTTTCTTTCTTTCTTTCTTTCTTTCTTTCTTTCTTTCTTTCTTTCTTTCTTTCTTTCTCTCTCTCTCTCTCTCTCTCTCTCTCTCTCTCTCTCTCTCGGAGGACCTGAGCCCTAGGACCATGCCTCAGGACTACCTGGCATGATGACTCCTTGCTGTCCCCAGTCCACCTGGCCGTGCTGCTGCTCCAGTTTCAACTGTTGTGCCTGCGGCTATGGAACCCTGACCTGTTCACCGGACGTGCTACCTGTCCCAGACCTGCTGTCCCAGACCTGCTGGAACTCTGACCTGTTCACCGGATGTGCTATCTGTCCCAGACCTGCTGTTTTCAACTCTCTAGAGACTGTAGGAGTGGTAGAGATACTCTCAATGATCGGCTATGTAAAGCCAACTGACATTTACTCTTGAGGTGCTGTCTTGTTGCACCCTCGACAACTACTGTGATGATTATTATTTGACCATGCTGGTCATTTATGAACATTTGAACATCTTGGCCATGTTCTGTTATAATCTCCACCCGGCACAGCCAGAAGAGGACTGGCCACCCCTCATAGCCTGGTTCCTCTCTAGGTTTCTTCCTAGGTTCTGGCCTTTCTACGGAGTTTTTCCTAGCCACCGTGCTTCTACACCTGCATTGCTTGCTGTTTGGGGTTTTAGGCTGGGTTTCTGTGCAGCACTTTGAGATATCAGCTGATGTAAGAAGGGCTATATAAATAGATTTGATTTGATAAATTGGTTGAGAACTTGTTGGAGGCTATTTTGTTGCAATACCCATCTATGTTTAAAACCTGTTTTCTCTACAGGATGTTTCTGATCTGCCAATGGCCTGGGGGAATGAGAATGGCCAAGACCATGTGTAAAAGGGGAGGAGTTGTGGTTTGTATGACTAACAATGTAGGCAGAGGAAGGTTGAGACCGGATTGTCATAGGTAACAGTAATGCCTCTGGCTCGGATGTACATGCATGGACGTGCACATCGTACCCCCTGGTTTAGCACCTCATGAAATACTCACAGAAAGACCCATGGGAATCCTAAACACCCCGTTCCCACAGAACAGGTTGACACTGACGGGTTGCGAGGATCAAATGGTAAGCTACTGTGCTGCACTCAACAATGTTCTGAAGTCTATTTTCCCCAGGATAAAAGTGGCTTTGCCTGAACCAAAAGGAGGACAGCTCCACAAATTGCAGCCAGGAGATTGAGTGATCAACAAAGACCACCGCAGAAAGAATTGGCACCAACAGCGCTGGACTGGTCCATTCCAGGTGCTCCTGATGGTTGCAGAGCGGTTGACGTGGGTTCACGCAAGCCACTGCAGGAAAGTGCCCCACAACCCAGACGAAGATGTACCAGCCGATGAATCGTCATATGTGACCCCAGTGGCCATAGAAAGACCAGGACCGGACTCTATGCATCATTTCTTTTGCTTTCGTAGTCAGTCTTTTCATTGTTAGCTGTTGTCTGGGCCCTTGGAGAAGTGACAACAATGCAACTGAAGTATACAACACCAGCATAGTCCCACGGTGGGACTTAAATAACAGCCGCTCCAGCTCAAGCCAATGGCTCAGGACGGGAGTCCAGCTAATAATAGCTGCCCCGTTGTTTAAGAAGACAGAGATGGATGCAGCGGCTTGATGATTGTCCTCTTTGTACATATGAAGAGTGTACTTCTGTAGAACTGTTTCATTGTTTAAGAAGACGGAGATTGATGCATTGGCGTGATGATTGTCCTCTTTGTACATATGAAGAGTGTACTTCTGTAGAACTGTTTCATTGTTTAAGAAGACGGAGATTGATGCATCGGCGTGATGATTGTCCTCTTTGTACAGATGAAGAGTGTACTTCTGTAGAACTGTTTTCATTGTTTAATGATTCCCTGTTTTGCACCATGTGAAGGTAAAACACTCAGTGGCTCAACAGAAGCCATTTACACAGATAATGTACTAGTGTAAGAAAAATCCCCCCCAATGCTTTAAGTTTTGCTTAGATTATGGCATTATTGACTTATCTTATGAATTATTACTCACATGCTTACTTGTAATTTTGTATTAGGTTGAGATTAGTATCAAAACTGTGGAATATAGTGGTAAAATTACAAACTCTATTATGCGCATCATTTATATAAACCTTAAATCTAAACATTTCCACTGTCTGTTTCTCTCATGTAAGAAGAAGCCAGTGTTTTCCCTCTCTTGTTTCTCAGTAACTTAGTCACGTGGCCAAAGACAAAAGGGCCGTCTGAGAGTGACCAGTTTTTTTGTCCATCCTGTTCTTTCCCTATCTTTCAAGGGTACAGCTGTGTGGAGATATGAAGAGAACAGAGGCTAGCTTGAGCAGCAGCGACAATTCTATCTGCAGAAAGAAGTAAGAAAACTGGCATTATCACTTGTTTGTACGCTCTGCCCCCACCATGATCTCACACACCTGCTAAACTCCCATAGAGACAAAAGAGGTTGTATTTTCCTATAAAGGCTGAGACCCAACTCTTGTTTGTTGGGCTTTTGACTGTTGCACCTGTTGTGCGATTATTAACCAGCTCCCTTTCATGCAAATCTTATTTTATTTTAAATAGTTGTTTCGAGGAATCTACTGTCTCTATCTTCCTTTCTGGTTAGAATTTCCACGACAACTTCCTGTGAAGCAACGGAGAAAGAAAAGGAGAGATTAGTCTATATGGCTCCATCTCAAATGATACCCTTTGACACCCCATAGGTCACTACTATTTACCAGAGCCACATAGTACTATGTGTTTACTATATAGGGAATGCAGACCAGAAGCAGTGGTGCTCTCTTGTGGATGACTTATGTGGCTCTGTAAGTCATTTAGGAAATAGAATTTTAACTAAATATACATTTGAGATGAAGCCATATACAACGCAGGGATTTTTCTGCTACAGAAACCCTTGGGGGGGCTGCCTAAAATTATTTTTGGGACGCTTAAGTCCAAACTGTAATTTTATTTATAATAAAGTATGTGAAAAAGACAATGTAGGTCACAAGCATGTATGTTTTAATAATATAATATTTGTGAAATTACAAAAATAATGAATTTAACAGTATTGATATTGTTTTTAAGTTTGAGCAAAATAACACAGCACTTGCCATGGCAAAATGCATAGAATTGCAGGAAATTAACTTTAAAACTGCAAAAATGCATCTTGGCTCCATGCAAATGTGCATGGAAATTGTCTTAAAAATGGCGATAAAAAAAACACAAAGATGGCAGCCTTTAAAAATTCAGCTGTGCCGACTGCGCCAATTGCCGTGCCCTGCCACGCCCCCTGTCACACCCACCACCCTAAGCCCCGTTTTGATCCAGAAAAAAACCCTGCATTGTTCAATCACAGTGAAGTTTCTGCACTTCTTGTGAGGTCACAGCCAAGTTTTTTGCACTTCCTGCGAGATCACAGAGGCAGATGAGCACTTCCTGTGAGGTTACAATGCTTTCAGTGAGAGCTCTTAGTCATTAGAGGCTCTGATTTGAATTGTAAACAGGGAACACAGTGAGGACTGTGACGGCCCCCTACCAAGTCCAGCAAACAATAAATAAAACGTGCCTTTGTGCCCCACGGGTGAGTAGGGTGGGGGGATGTGACGGTGTTTGGACGATGAGGAAATATACCATCCCCTAACACTGGAATTACACACACATCAACAGACAGCAACGTTTCTCTCCACACGCTTCCCTCTTGCTCACCTGGGATCTGTCCTGCTCTACCCACAAACCACAAGTAATCCAGCGTCATGTACAAAGAAAAGATTACTAGATGAAAAAATACATTAGATGATTAGTTGGAGGTTCTCTTCCTCCTCCTCCTCCTCTTGGTTCTCCATGTAGCCTCCACAGGCAGGCAGCGCCCTCCAGTGGGTCTGCCAGGCCCTACCACGACACGCAGCAGTGACCCCAGTTCATAAGGGAGCCAGTGGGTCTGCCAGGCCCTACCACGACACGCAGCGGTGACCCCAGTTCATAAGGGAGCCAGTGGGTCTGCCAGGCCCTACCACGACACGCAGCGTTGACCCCAGTTCATAAGGGAGCCAGTGGGTCTGCCAGGCCCTACCACGACACGCAGCGGTGACCCCAGTTCATAAGGGAGCCAGTGGTTCTGCCAGGCCCTACCACGACACGCAGCGGTGACCCCAGTTCACAAGGGAGCCAGTGGGGCACTGGAAGTGCTCTACAAAGTCTGGCGAGTTGGAGAGGGTGCCGATGAGGCTGTATTTTGGGGGGGTTGTGGGGTCACGAGTCCCTCGTGGGCGCTCTCCAGGGTTCGCACGGCACACCACAACTGAGAGAAGAAGACACGGTCCACCGATAAATAAGACAGGCAGTAGCTAGATCATTCACATCCCTGTCTTCCTGACTGAATGATACTAATTCTGTTTCTACTGAGTGTACAAAAAATTAACAATACCTTCCTAATATTGAGTTACCCCCGCCCCCCCTTTTGCATTCAGAACAGTCTCAATTCGTTGGGTCATGGACACTACAAGGTGTGGAAAGCGTTCCATAGGGATGCTGCGCCCATGTTGACTCCAATGCTTCCCCACAGTTGTGGCAGGTTGACTGGATGTCCTTTGGGTGGTGGACCATTCTCGATACACACAGGACACTATTGAGTGTGAAAAAACCCAGCAGCGTTGCAGTTCTTGACACAAACCAGTGCGCCTGGCACCTATAACCATACCCCCGTTCAAAGGAACTTAAATACACTATATATACAAATAGTATGTGAACACCCCTTCAAATTTGTGGATACAGCAATTTCAGACACCTGTTGCTGACAGGTCTATAAAATTGAGCACACAGCCATGCAATCTCCATAGACAAACATTGTCAGTAGAAAGGCCTTACTGAAGAGCTCAGTGATTTTCAACGTGGCACAGTCATAGGATGCCACCTTTCCAACAAGTCATTTCGTGAAATTTCTGCCCTGCTAGAGGTACCCCCCCCCCCCCCCACCGATCAACTGTAAGTGCTGTTATTGTGAAGTGGAAACGTCTAGGAGCAACAACGGCAGAGATCGATGTGGAAGAACTTGACCGGCCTGCAAACCTCAACCCACCTCAACCCCATCGAACACCTTCGGGATGAATTGGAACGCCGACTGCGAGCCAGGACCTAATTGCCCCCAACATCAGTGACCCGACCTCACTAATGCTCTTGTGGCTGAATGGAAGCAAGTCCCCCCGCAGCAATGTTCCAACATCTAGCAGCAAAGTGGGGGACCAACTCCATGTCAATGCCCATGATTTTGGATTGAGATGTTCGATGAGCACGTGTTCACATACTTTTGTAGTGTATTTTGATCTTGGCCATTCACACTCTGAATGACACACACACACACAATCCATGTCTCAATTGTCTCAAGCATTTTTTTTTTACCTGTCTCCTCCCCTTCTTCATCTACACTGATTGAAGTGGATCTAACAAGTGACATCAATAAGGGATCGTAGGTTTCACCTGGATTCACCTGGTCTGTCTAATGTCATGGAAAGAGAAGGCGTTCTTAATGTGTTGTACATTCAGTGACGCTGTTATAATAACCAAACAGTTGGAATAAAACAAATATTGATGATGTAAACTGGGTGTACAAAACATTAACCTGTTGGGTCTAGGGGGCAGCATTTGCACGTCTGGATAAAAAAAATGTACCCGATTTAATCTGGTTACTAATCCTACCCAGTAACTAGAATATGCATATACTTATTATATATGGATAGAAAACACTCTAAAGTTTCCAAAACTGTTTGAATGGTGTCTGTGAGTATAACAGAACTCATTTGGCAGGCAAAACCCTGAGACATTTTCTGACAGGAAGTGGATACCTGATGTGTTGTATTGACTTTAAACCTATCCCATTGAAAAACACAGGGGTTTAGGAATATTTTGGCACTTCCTATTGCTTCCACTAGATGTCACCAGCCTTTACAAAGTGTTTTGAGTCTTCTGGAGGGAGATCTGACCGAACAAGAGCCATGGAACGATGATGGCCCATTAGACACCTTGCGCGCGAGTTCATCTTGGGTACCCTCGTTCCAATACGTTATAAAAGAGTATGCATTCGTCCACCTTGAATATTATTCATGTTCTGGTTAAAAAAGGCCCTAATGATTTATGCTATACAACGTTTGACATGTTTGAACGAACGGAAATCTATTTTTTCCCCTCGTTCATGACGAGAAGTCCGGCTGGCTTACATCATGTGCTAACGAGACGGAGATTTTTGGACATAAATGATGAGCTTTTTTGAACAAAACTACATTCGTTATGGACCTGTGATACCTGGAAGTGACATCTGATGAAGAGAATCAAAGGTAATGGATTATTTACATAGTATTTTCGATTTTAGATCTCCCCAACATGACGTCTAGTCTGTATCGCAACGCGTATTTTTCTGGGCGCAGTGCTCAGATTATTGCAAAGTGTGATTTCCCAGTAAGGTTATTTTTAAATCTGGCAAGTTGATTGCGTTCAAGAGATGTAAATCTATAATTCTTTAAATGACAATATAATATTTTACCAATGTTTTCTAATTTTAATTATTTAATTTGTTACGCTGACTTGACTGCCGGTTATTGGAGGGAAACGATTTCCTCAACATCAATGCCATAGTAAAACGCTGTTTTTGGATATAAATATGAACTTGATAGAACTAAAAATGCATGCATTGTCTAACATAATGTCCTAGGAGTGTCATCTGATGGAGATTGTAAAAGGTTAGTGCATCATTTTAGCTGGTTTTATGGTTTTGGTGACCCTGTCTTTGACTTGACAAAACATTACACACAACTCTTGTAAATGTACTGTCCTAACATACTCTAAATTTATGCTTTCGCCGTAAAACCTTATTGAAATCGTAAAACGTGGTTAGATTAAGGAGATGTTTATCTTTCAAATGGTGTAACATAGTTGTATTTTTGAAAAATTTGAATTTTGACATTTATTTGGATTCAAATTTGCCGCTCTTGAAATGCACCTGCTGTTGATGGAGTGCACCACGGGTGGCACGCTAGCGTCCCGCCTAGCCCCAAGAGGTTAATCATTCCAAGAAAACTCATCATTTGTTTCTTATTGAGTGGTTTAGGTGCTTCTACGATGGCTGTCTTTCTGGTAGAATTAAGTGTTCTCCCTTCTTGAGTTATAGTGTGCCCCAAATAGATAACTTCCTCCTGCCAGAGTTGCAACTTCCTCTTGCTGACTTTATGACCTTGTTCTGCTAAGAATACTAACAGTCTGCCTTACAGCCCTCCTGAGAAGGATTCGTAAAATATCATTTTCATAAATCAAAATTTAGCTTCCCTCGGGGCTCAAATTTTCCTAAATTACTAATAAGGTATTTTAATAAAATCTATAATTTGACTTCAGGACTACTTACACTAAAATAACTCCTTTAATTAACCCCACATCAATGGGTCCTTGGGACCCTAACACGGAGGGTACCGCTTTTAACTCTTCTTCCTGTTCCTAAGTTAACCTCTATGGGACCGGCGGGACGAATTCGTCCCACCTACGTAACAGCCACTGCCATCCTGTGGCGCGATTTTCAAAATCTTCAAAATCATATTACTTCAATTTCTCAAACATATGACTATTTTACAGCCATTTAAAGATAAGACTCTCGTTAATCTAACCACACTGTCCGATTTCAAAAAGGCTTTACAACGAAAGCAAAACATTAGATTATGTCAGCAGAGTACCAAGCCAGAAATAATCAGACACCCATTTTTCAAGCCAGCATATAATGTCACCAAAACCCAGAAGACAGCTAAATGCAGCACTCACCTTTGATGATCTTCATCAGATGACAACCCTAGGACATTGTGTTATACAATACATGCATGTTTTGTTCAATCAAGTTCATATTTATATCAAAAACCAGCTTTTTACATTAGCATGTGACGTTCAGAACTAGCATACCCCCCGCAAACTTACGGGGAATTCGCTAACATTTTACTAAATTACTCACGATAAACGTTCACAAAAAGCATAACAATTATTTTAAGAATTATAGATACAGACCTCCTCTATGCACTCGATATGTCCGATTTTAAAATAGCTTTTTGGTGAAAGCACATTTTGCAATATTCTAAGTACATAGCCCAGGCATCACGGGCTCGCTATTTAGACACCCGGCAAGTTTAGCACTCACCATAATCATATTTACTATTATAAAAATGTCATTACCTTTTGTTGTCTTCGTCAGAATGCACACCCAGGACGTCTACTTCAATAACAAATGTTGGTTTGGTCCAAAATAATCCATCGTTATATCCGAATAGCGGCGTTTTGTTCGTGCGTTCCAGACACTATCCGAAATAGTAAAGAAGTGTCGCGCGCTTGGCGCAATTCCTGACAATAAAATTCAAAGTATTCCATTGCCGTACGTCGAAGCATGTCAACCGCTGTTTAAAATCAATTTTTACGTCATTTTTCTCGTAGAAAAGCGATAATATTCCGACAGGGAATCTCCTTTTCGGCAAACAGAGGAAAAAATCCCAAAGGCGGGGGCGGTCGGGGTCACGCGCATAAGCTAGTGTCTCTTGATGGGCCACTTGAGAAAGGTGATAATGTGTTTCAGCCTGGGGCTGGAATGACGACATTCTCTTTTTTCCCGGGCTCTGAGAGCCTATTGGAGCCGTGGGAAGTGTCACGTTAGAGCAGAGATCCTTAGTAAATGATAGAGATGGCAAAGAAGTTCCAGAAATGGTCAGACAGGCCACTTCCTGTAAAGGAATCTCTCAGGTTTTGACCTGCCATTTGAGTTCTGTTATACTCACAGACACCATTCAAACAGTTTTAGAAAATTTAGGGTGTTTTCTATCCATATGTAATAAGTATATGCATATTCTAGTTACTGAGTAGGAGTGGTAACCAGATTAAATCGGGTATGTTTTTTATCCAGCCGTGTCAATGCTGCCCCCTAGCCCTAACAGGTTAAAAACAAATCATCCTGACATTAATCGGGCCCCACGCCTAAGTGGACCCCAGGTTAAGTTCTCAGTTCTACAATTCAGTTTTCATCTATACCTGCCTAAAACTTAACTATGCTGCTCTCCACTCAGTAACTGTTATCTAACAATTCTGTATCACTTCTATCTTCTCTCAATCCTGACTTATTATGGGAATCTTACCTTCTGCTCTCTATCTTGCTCTCCTCCTGGCCCACCCTTTTGACACAAGGCTCTCATGTATTTTAGAAAAATCCACATGTCTTATAATAGTAATCCCTGAGATGATTCCATAGCTACTTAAATGTATCTCCATACTCTTCATGATCACCACAGATGTCATATATCCCTGTCCTGTTGGCTTAGAATATATCCTATGTACTTAACCTAAGTCTACCGTTATTACGCTTATTCTGGCTAAATATAATATTAATATTATGGCAATTTCACAACCTTGTTGGGTTAAATTCCTTACACTGCATCCAACCACAGCTAAACTTAGCTTTATAATGTATAAAAATACCACTACTGGTCAAAAGATATTCAAATAACATAATCAGATCAAATTCACTAATCTGAACTACTCCACAAAGAAACATTATTGTACCCTTATCGTCATTCTGTCTTCTCATTGGTTCAAATTACCAATGTGTCTAAGAACTTTAAACTCCATCATCATTATCAGTTATACAAATTTCCTTAAAACCAGTATTACAAATGACCTTAAATTCATCATCCAAATGGCCCTCCCATGAGGCTGATCAGACCACAAAGGGGTGCCATGATAGAGGTCAAAAGTCATACCACCCTTTCAAAACGGTGTTTCTTATTATATTAGACAAATTAACCTGTTAGGGCTAGGGGGCAGTATTTACACCGCCGGATAAAAAACGTACCCGATTTAATCTGGTTACCACTCCTACCCAGTAACTAGAATATGCATATACTTATTACATATGGATAGAAAACACCCTAAAGTTTCTAAAACTGTTTGAATGGTGTCTGTGAGTATAACAGAACTCCTATGGCAGGCAAAAACCTGACAAGGTTTCATTCAGGAAGAGGCCTGTCTGACAAGGTGTCGTTCTTCTTGTCTCTGTTTATTGAAGAGTGAGGATCTTAGCTGTCCCGTGACACTTCCTACGGCTGCCATAGGGTCTCAGAAGGCGGTAAAACGCTGAATCGTGGCTTTGCAGGCTCTGGCTGAAAAAAAGTAGCGCGTTTGGGTAGTGGCTGGTTACAGTACTGTGAGACTCAGGCTCGTGCCCGCGTCGACCGAAAGCTTTGTTTACTTTCCTCTGTTTAGCTAAATGGACATTCCCGGTCGGAATATTATCGCTATTTTACGAGAAAAATCGCATAAAAATTGATTTTAAACAGTGTTTGACATGCTTCGAAGTGCGGTAATGGAATATTTTGAAATCTTTTGTCACGATACGCGCCAGCGCATCACCCTTCGGATAGTGTCTTGAACTCAAGAACAAAACGCCGCTATTTGGATATAACTATGGATTATTTGGAACCAAAACAACATTGGGTGTAATGAACAAGTCCTGGGAGTGCATTCTGAAGAAGAACATCAAAGGTAATCCAATTTTTCTTATAGTAAATCTCAGTTTGGTGAGTGCCAAAATTGGTAGGTGTCAAAATAGCTAGCCTGTGATGGCCGGGCTATCTACTCAGAATATTGCAAAATGTGCTTACACCGAAAAGCGGACACCGCGATTGCATAAAGGAGTTCTGCATCTATAATTCTTAAAATAATTGTTATGTTTTTTGTGAACGTTTATCGTGAGTAATTTAGTAAATTCACCGGTAGTTTTCGGTGGGAATGCTAGTCACATGCTAATGTAAAAAGCTGGTTTTTGATACAAATATGAACTTGATTGAACAAAACATGCATGTATTGTATAACATAATGTCCTAGGAGTGTCATCTGATGAAGATCATCAAAGGTTAGTGCTGCATTTAGCTGTGGTTTTGGTTTTTGTGACATTATATGCTAGCTTGAAAAATGGGTGTCTGATTATTTCTGGCTGGGTACTCTCCTGACAATCTAATGTTTTGCTTTCGCTGTAAAGCCTTTTTGAAATCGGACAATGTGGTTAGATTAACGAGTCTTGTCTTTAAAATGGTGTAAAATAGTCATATGTTTGAGAAATTTAAGTTATAGCATTTTTGAGGTATTTGTATTTCGCGCCACGCGATTCCACTGGCTGTTGACCTCGCCTAGACAGGTTAACCTCTCTCGGGTATGTGGGACGAATCGTCCCACCTCGTCAACAGCCAGTGGAACGAGTGGCGCGAAATACGAAAAACCTTAAAAATGCTATTACTTCAATTTCTCAAACATATGACTTTATGTGATTCATATGATGTATGTCATGACAAAAAATTTCAAAATATTCCATTACTGTACTTCGAAGCATGTCAAACGCTGTTTAAAATCAATTTTTATGCTATTTTTCTCGTAAAATAGCGATAATATTCCAACTGGGCGTCGTTGTTTTCGGTCAAAGGCTGAAAGAAAAACATGGCCACTTCTCGGGGCCGCGCATCTCCCGTCTCTGAGCCACCAGCCTGACCCCTCACAAACAGCGCTCCTGTACCTAGCCCAGAGACAGCAGAGATCTCATTCCACTTTCTGGCACCTTCAGAGAGCCTATGGGAGCCTTAGAAATTGTCACATTACAGCAGAGATCCTGTATTTTCGACAGAGATGCCACAGAAGCACAAGAAATGGTCAGAGAGGGCACTTCCTGTATGAAATCTTCTCATGTTTTGGCCTGCCATATGAGTTCTGTTATACTCACAGACACCATTCAAACAGTTTTATAAACTTTAGAGTGTTTTCTATCCAAATCTACCAATTATATGCATATTCTCGTTTCTGGAAAAGAGTAGTAACCAGTTTAAATCGGGTACGTTTTTTATCCGGCCGTGAAAATACTGCCCCCTACCCTAGAGAGGTTAACCTCTATGGGCTAGGTGGGACGCTAGCGTGCCACCCGTGGTGCACTCCATCAACAGCAGGTGCATTTCAAGAGCGGCAAATTTGAATCCAAATAAATGTCAAAATTCAAATTTTTCAAACATACAACTATTTTACACCCTTTGAAAGATAAACATCTCCTTAATCTAACCACGTTTTACGATTTCAAAAAGGTTTTACGGCGAAAGCATAAATTTAGAGTATGTTAGGACAGTACATTTACAAGAGTTGTGTGTAATGTTTTGTCAATTCAAAGACAGGGTCACCAAAACCATAAAACCAGCTAAAATGATGCACTAACCTTTTACAATCTCCATCAGATGACACTCCTAGGACATTATGTTAGACAATGCATGCATTTTTAGTTCTATCAAGTTCATATTTATATCCAAAAACAGCGTTTTACTATGGCATTGATGTTGAGGAAATCGTTTCCCTCCAATAACCGGCAGTCAAGTCAGCACCACAAATTAAATAATTAAAATTAGAAAACATTGGTAAAATATTATATTGTCATTTAAAGAATTTAATTAGATTTACATCTCTTGAACGCAATCAACTTGCCAGATTTAAAAATAACCTTATTGGGAAATCACACTTTGCAATAATCTGAGCACTGCGCCCAGAAAAATACGCGTTGCGATACAGACTAGCCGTCATGTTGGGGAGATCTAAAATCGAAAATACTATGTAAATAATCCATTACCTTTGATTCTCTTCATCAGATGTCACTTCCAGGTATCACAGGTCCATAACGAATGTAGTTTTGTTCAAAAAAGCTCATCATTTATGTCCAAAAATCTCCGTCTTGTTAGCACATGATCTAAGCCCGCCGGACTTCACTTCATGAACGAGGGGAAAAAATATATTTACGTTCGTTCAAACATGTCAAACGTTGTATAGCATAAATCATTAGGGCCTTTTTTAACCAGAACATGAATAATATTCAAGGTGGACGAATGCATTCTCTTTTATAACGTATTGGAACGAGGGTACCCAACATGAACTCGCGCGCCAGGTGTCTAATGGGACATCATCGTTCCATGGCTCTTGTTCGGTCAGATCTCCCTCCAGAAGACTCAAAACACTTTGTAAAGGCTGGTGACATCTAGTGGAAGCAATAGGAAGTGCCAAAATATTCCTCAGCCCCTGTGTTTTTCAATGGCATAGGTTTAAAGGTAATACAACACATCAGGTATCCACTTCCTGTCAGAAAATGTCTCAGGGTTTTGCCTGCCAAATGAGTTCTGTTATACTCACAGACACCATTCAAACAGTTTTAGAAACTTTAGGGTGTTTTCTATCCATATATAATAAGTATATGCATATTCTAGTTACTGGGTAGGATTAGTAACCAGATTAAATCGGGTAAATTTTTTTATCCAGCCGTGCAAATACTGCCCCCTAGCCCTAACAGGTTAACTTGGATGTTGATGACTTTAGAAAGGCAGGGCATGATGGATATAGGTCTGTAACAGTTTGGGTCTAGAGTGTCACCCCCTTTGAAGAGGGGGATGACCGCGGAAGTGTTCCAATCTTTAGGAATCTCGGACGATACGAAAGTGAGGTTGAACAGACTAGTAATAGGGGTTGCCACAATGGCGGCGGATAATTTTAGAAAGAGAGGGTCCAGATTGTCTAGCCCAGCTGATTTGTAGGGGTCCAGGTTTTGCAACTCTTTCAGAACATCAGCTATCTGAATTTGGGTGAAGGAGAAGATGGGGAGGCTTGGGCAAGTAGCTGCGGGGGGTGGGGAGCTGTTGGCCGGGGTTGGGGTAGCCAGGAGGAAAGCATGGCCAGCCGTAGAGAAATGCTAATTGAAATTCTCAATTATTGTGGAGTTATCGGTGGTGAGTGTTTCCTAGCCTCAGTGCAGTGGGCAGCTGGGAGGAGGTGCTCTTATTCTCCATGGACCTTACAGTGTCCCAAAACTTTCTGTTTGAAAAAGCTAGCCTTTGCTTTCCTAACTGACTGTGTGAATTGGTTCCTGACTTCCCTGAAAAGTTGCATATCGCGGGCAGTATTCAATGCTAGTGCAGTACGCCACAAGATGTTTTTGTGCTTGTCGAGGGCAGTCAGGTATGGAGTGAACAAGGGCTATATCTGTTCTTAGTTCTACATTTTTTGAAAGGGGCTTATTTAAAGCATCAGACAAGTTACGTACATATAGTTGATTTTATTAAAACACATGGAGCGATTGGTAGAAAGAACAGATGACTCTTGGTTGACCAAGATGTATTTTAGGTGGGGACAGCACTAGAACATGATTTTGAGGCTCCCGAGTGGCACAGCGGTCTAAGACACTGCATCTCAGTGCTAGAGGCGTCACTACAGGCTGTATCACAACCGGCCGTGATTGGGAGTCCCATAGGGTGGTGCACAATTGGCCCAGCGTCGTCCGGGGTAGGCCATCATTGGAAATAAGAATTTTTTCTTAACTGACTTGCCTAGTTAAATAAAGGTTACATTTAAATAAATAAGTGTTTTTTGACAAACCGTTTTTTACAAACCCGTCAAGGCTCCAAATTTGAGAAGGGTTTAAAAGAAATGTTTCAAACCAATGCATGAATGTTATTGAATCTAGGTATGTTTCGCCTTTAATGTAATGACATGAAAAAAATTGGCTGAATATTATACAATGACTTATCAAGAGCTGTAATAATTTGACCCGCACAGGAAATCTACACTGGTAATTCTATAATATACTATATAGCCTAGAAACCTGGTTAAACCATCATTATGACCTCATGGATGAATTCTAGAATATACTATATAGCCTAGAAACCTGGTTAAACCATCATTATGACCTCATGGATGAATTCTAGAATATACTATATAGCCTAGAAACCTGCTTAAACTATCATTATGACATCATGGATGAATTCTAAAATATACTATATAGCCTAGAAACCTGCTTAAACTATCATTATGACATAATGGATGGCCAGTCTTTGTATTCATAGTGTAGTGAATTCAGGGGATAGCCTGAAGGTTGCTACAATAGCTTTCTCTATGAATTTGAGTGATTACATTTCTCCATCCCTCAGCTGTTTACCAAACCACGTCTCTGAGCAGCCATTTTGTTGCTGTTTAAAAAACCCACACAGCAATCAATCAACCAAATCTGCAGTTCAAACACTGTTTTGGTAATAAGATGATGGGGTTGGAGAAATGTAACTACTTTCAAACTCATAGACAGACCTATGGATGCAAGGACTGACCATCCATGATATCAACATTATAGTTTTAACCATGTTGATACAGTGTTGATTTACATTCTTTCTAGACGTTGGAGTAAAAAAAAGCTTATTTGTGGTTCTGATGGGGAACAATAGTTGAACTAAGCTCATGAGACATGTGTTATATTCTTCAAGAATCAATGGCTATAAATAACTAATATAAAAGTCACAATATGGATGTAGCTATTGCAGATTTCCCCTTTAACACCACACATCAGTTCAACAACTGCAGAGTTTGTACCTCTGTATTTAAGACAGTACTTACTAGTGTTAATCAGGGAACGGTTTCTCAAACCCATCTTATGGCTAAGTTCATCGTTAGAACCATTGGATGCCTTAAGTTGCGTTTGGGAAACCGGGCCCAGATATCCAGTTTCTTCCTCCTCCTTTATCGACGTAACAGTCATCTCCCCCTCTTCCTCTTTCACTCCATAAACTGCATCCTCCTCTTCTTTTACTGTAACATCCTCCTCCTCTTTCACTCTGAACGCGTCTTTTTCTTCTTTCACAGTAACGGCCTCACCCTCTACTTCTTGTTTTACTGTGATGTTCTCTTCTTTAGCAGGAGAGTAGCTCAGTGACCGCATGGTCGGAGATGTTAGCTAGCTAGGCTAATGCTAACTTAACCTGCCCGCTAGCTGACTAATAACAAAAACACTGTAAATATGAAATTAAATCGGATAACTAACTAGACGACAGAAGTGGGTTTTAAACACAGTGGCTAATATACACTAACGCGTCTAAAGAGCTTTATCGGTTCGGCTATTTTGTCTAGCAAGCTACCGTGGTGTCCGACTAACTGTTGCTGCTGTTGAAAGAAGAGTTCCGTCCACTACATTATACGTCACACCAACAGCATCGCGTTAAATTCCCAGACCGCCATCTGCTGACTGGAGTGGGTAACGCAGTTGAGTAAAATGTTAATTTTGTCAGACAAAAAGTTAAAGGGTAGGAATAAGGGACATCGCTGGTACTAAAATATTCATTAGCCCCCCCCCCCCCTAAATAAATCAATATCAGTCAATATATTTTTTCTGTGACTTTTTTTTTTCGTCAACCGTTCCATCGCATCTTAAACTTCTAGTCCCTGGGCAGGTTATTAAAAACAATTACAATATAGACAATCATTGAACAGTGAGCACACGCAGAGTAACATAGGACAAGCAAGACATAGCATAAAGACAGAGCAACATAGGACAAGCAAGACATAGCATACAGACAGAGCAACATAGAACAAAAAGCAACAAGACAAAATCCATAAAAGCAACAAAGTGTTTCCACACCTCACAAGCTACAGACACCAGACAACATGGAAAGTGGCAATACACAGCTAGTGATTATGTTCACAAGTCTGATTGACCTTTAGCCATGTCTTCATGCATTTTGTGAAAGTGTGATATGTGGTGCAGTTATGTGTGTCTGATGGCAGTGTATTCCAGACATGTGAAGCTCTCACAGAGAAAGCGGATTTACTAAAGGTGCTTTTCCTTAAGGGAACTATACAGTCACCTCTCATGGCAGACCTTGTGAATCTGCTGCCATATGTTTGGGTTTTCTGTTTAACAAAAATACTGAGTGGAGGGGGAGCGGAGGGGGAGAGGGGGAGCTAGGTCATTTAGGATCTTGAATACAAGACATGCGATAGCAAAAGAGATGAGATAGCAAAAGCTCAGGTTGCCCAGGCCGGCGGAGATACAATCTTCGGCAAAATCATTCGCAAGAGATTCCTGCAAAAATATTATTTGAAGATGACTGATAAAAAAAAGGTGATACCCTCAATTAAAATAATGTTTGTCTGCCATTGTAATTACCACAGTCTGATATAGTCTGATATAGTCTGATATAGTGTGATGATTAGATAACAAGACACTCACAGGCCAGTCTCAGGGAGATGTTGAGAGTGACTTGTAGAACACACAGCATCCCAAAGCTACAGCAACCATCCTATAGAGTGTTATCCCTGAATCCTCAGGTCCTGAGGAGATACACACCGATGTGAGAACACACACACATATACCCACAAACACACGCGTGCACAAGCATACATACACACAAGCATACATACACACAAGTATACACACACACACACGAGCGCATATAAGAGGGTGGGGATGTGACATAATCAGCCACAGTAGGACTGTTTCAAACAGCTGTTTTATGATAGAAAGTCTACCAATCCATTCTTAAAGATGATCACTTATAAATTCCTCATTAACTTAGTTCAACAGTCGATCCCCATCAGAATTTAAAATAAAATATTTTCTTTGTAATTGTTATGTTAACAATATTGTAAACAAACTATGTATAGCCTCAAAACATTGGTTAAAAATATAATTTGCTATCAGTTGGCATTTCTCAGTGTTTTTGTTCATGTGTCTTTGTCTGTGTGTGTCTGTGTGTCATAGTTATCTTGGTTCTTACCTGAGCGATTGGTCTCAGTCTTCACTCTCCTCGTTGCTCTGTTCAAGTTTTCAATAACCTGTTGGTTGACGTAGTCATCCATCTTAACTAACTGTAGGATTACCTTTCTGACTCCTAATGGTAATATCTACTGTAGGAGTACCGTTCTGACTCCTAATGGTAATATCTACTGTAGGAGTACCGTTCTGACTCCTAATGGTAATATCTACTGTAGGAATACCTTTCTTTCTCCTAATGGTAATATCTACTGTAGGAGTACCTTTCTTTCTCCTAATGGTAATATCTACTGTAGGAATACCGTTCTGTATCCTAATGGTAATATCTACTGTAGGATTACCTTTCTGACTCCTAATGGTAATATCTACTGTAGGAATACCTTTCTGACTCCTAATGGTAATATCTACTGTAGGAATACCTTTCTGTATCCTAATGGTAATATCTACTGTAGGAGTACCTTTCTGTATCCTAATGGTAATATCTACTGTAGGAATACCTTTCTGTCTCCTAATGGTAATATCTACTGTAGGAATACCTTTCTGACTCCTAATGGTAATATCTACTGTAGGAATACCTTTCTGTATCCTAATGGTAATATCTACTGTAGGAGTACCTTTCTGTCTCCTAATGGTAATATCTACTGTAGGAATACCTTTCTGTCTCCTAATGGTAATATCTACTGTAGGAATACCTTTCTGTCTCCTAATGGTAATATCAACTGTAGGAATACCTTTCTGTCTCCTAATGGTAATATCTACTGTAGGAATACCTTTCTGTATCCTAATGGTAATATCTACTGTAGGAGTACCTTTCTGTCTCCTAATGGTAATATCTACTGTAGGAATACCTTTCTGTCTCCTAATGGTAATATCTACTGTAGGAGTACCTTTCTGTATCCTAATGGTAATATCTACTGTAGGAATACCGTTCTGTCTCCTAATGGTAATATCTACTGTAGGAGTACCTTTCTGACTGACTCCTAATGGTAATATCTACTGTAGGAATACCTTTCTGTCTCCTAATGGTAATATCAACTGTAGGAATACCTTTCTGTCTCCTAATGGTAATATCTACTGTAGGAGTACCTTTCTGACTGACTCCTAATGGTAATATCTACTGTAGGAATACCTTTCTGTCTCCTAATGGTAATATCCACTGTAGGAATACCTTTCTGTATCCTAATGGTAATATCTATTGTAGGAATACCTTTCTGTATCCTAATGGTAATATCTACTGTAGGAGTACCTTTCTGTATCCTAATGGTAATATCTACTGTAGGAGTACCTTTCTGTCTCCTAATGGTAATATCTACTGTAGGAGTACCTTTCTGTATCCTAATGGTAATATCTACTGTAGGAATACATTTCTGTATCCTAATGGTAATATCTACTGTAGGAGTACCTTTCTGTCTCCTAATGGTAATATCTACTGTAGGAGTACCTTTCTGACTGACTCCTAATGGTAATATCTACTGTAGGAGTACCTTTCTGTCTCCTAATGGTAATATCTACTGTAGGAATACCTTTCTGTATCCTAATGGTAATATCTACTGTAGGAATACCTTTCTGACTGACTCCTAATGGTAATATCTACTGTAGGAGTACCTTTCTGTCTCCTAATGGTAATATCTACTGTAGGAATACCTTTCTGTATCCTAATGGTAATATCTACTGTAGGAATACCTTTCTGACTCCTAATGGTAATATCTACTGTAGGAATACCTTTCTGTCTCCTAATGGTAATATCTACTGTAGGAATACCTTTCTGTATCCTAATGGTAATATCTACTGTAGGAATACCTTTCTGTCTCCTAATGGTAATATCTACTGTAGGAGTACCTTTCTGTCTTCTAATGGTAATATCTACTGTAGGAGTACCTTTCTGTATCCTAATGGTAATATCTACTGTAGGAGTACCTTTCTGTATCCTAATGGTAATATCTACTGTAGGAGTACCTTTCTGACTGACTCCTAATGGTAATATCTACTGTAGGAATACCTTTCTGTCTCCTAATGGTAATATCTACTCTAGGAGTACCTTTCTGTCTCCTAATGGTAATATCTACTGTAGGAGAACCTTTCTGTATCCTAATGGTAATATCTACTGTAGGAGTACCTTTCTGTCTCCTAATTGTAATATCTACTGTAGGAATACCTTTCTGTATCCTAATGGTAATATCTACTGTAGGAGTACCTTTCTGTCTCCTAATGGTAATATCTCCTGTAGGAGTACCTTTCTGTATCCTAATGGTAATATCTACTGTAGGAGTACCTTTCTGACTGACTCCTAATGGTAATATCTACTGTAGGAGTACCTTTCTGACTGACCCCTAATGGTAATATCTACTGTAGGAGTACCTTTCTGTCTCCTAATGGTAATATCTACTGTAGGAGTACCTTTCTGTATCCTAATGGTAATATCTACTGTAGGAGTACCTTTCTGACTGACTCCTAATGGTAATATCTACTGTAGGAATACCTTTCTGTCTCCTAATGGTAATATCTACTGTAGGAACACCTTTCTGTCTCCTAATGGTAATATCTACTCTAGGAGTACCTTTCTGTCTCCTAATGGTAATATCTACTGTAGGAGAACCTTTCTGTATCCTAATGGTAATATCTACTGTAGGAGTACCTTTCTGTCTCCTAATTGTAATATCTACTGTAGGAGTACCTTTCTGTCTCCTAATGGTAATATCTACTGTAGGAGTACCTTTCTGTATCCTAATGGTAATATCTACTGTAGGAGTACCTTTCTGTATCCTAATGGTAATATCTACTGTAGGAGTACCTTTCTGTCTCCTAATTGTAATATCTACTGTAGGAATACCTTTCTGTATCCTAATGGTAATATCTACTGTATGAATACCTTTCTGTATCCTAATGGTAATATCTACTGTAGGAATACCTTTCTGACTCCTAATGGTAATATCTACTGTAGGAATACCTTTCTGTCTCCTAATGGTAATATCTACTGTATGAATACCTTTCTGTCTCCTAATGGTAATATCTACTGTAGGAGTACCTTTCTGTCTCCTAATGGTAATATCTACTGTAGGAATACCTTTCTGACTGACCCCTAATGGTAATATCTACTGTAGGAATACCTTTCTGTCTCCTAATGGTAATATCTACTGTAGGAGTAACTTTCTGTCTCCTAATGGTAATATCTACTGTAGGAATACCTTTCTGACTGACTCCTAATGGTAATATCTACTGTAGGAATACCTTTCTGTCTCCTAATGGTAATATCTACTGTAGGAGTACCTTTCTGACTGACTCCTAATGGTAATATCTACTGTAGGAATACCTTTCTGTATCCTAATGGTAATATCTACTGTAGGAGTACCTTTCTGACTCCTAATGGTAATATCTACTGTAGGAGTACCTTTCTGACTCCTAATGGTAATATCTAACTTCACTGACAAGTAGCTGAGTAGTTGCTCTGATATGTGTCTCCACTGGGTACCTCTCTGTTGTCCACTACAGTTGATAGAATGTTTTGAGTATCCAATCACCTTCAAGCAGGAAATTGGTAGACCTGGCAGGATAATCTAAACACAGGGATATAACATGATAGCTGCATGACAACAAGTCGTGATGAGTGCAGCCTTTCAGCCTATCCCTTTATAAGGCCTGTTTGGGGTATCATTCATAAGGAAGTCACGTTATGGCTTGTACTCTGTGACCGGCCATCGATGGCCATGTAAGGTCCTTTCTTTCTATCTATGCAGTCTTTCTGTGACATCAGTGTGAAGAGTTATTCAGAGGTGGTGGGGGAAATCTATGTCTGCATCTTTATCAGAGGTTTAAAAGGGGAACTTTACATGTGTGTGTGTGTGTGTGTGTGTGTGTGTGTGTGTGTGTGTGTGTGTGTGTGTGTGTGTGTGTGTGTGTGTGTGTGTGTGTGTGTGTGTGTGTGTGTGTGTGTGTGTGTGTGTGTGTGTCAGTTCTGCTCTGCCCTTTCTGTGTCCAACTACAGGTGACACTATTTTAAGTATCTAATCACATTCAATCAGGAAGCTGGTCGACCTTGTTAAAGGACATTGTTCCTTTATTTATTAATCTGTGACTTTGTTATTCTTATTATTGAAGTGGTTAATAATTGGTCCCACCTATTTATTTTTTTACCAAGCGTAAGCCTATGGCAAATCATATGACATGTTTCTAATAAAATAATAAATAATCATTTTACAGAGTTCAGTATGTCTACATACTCTCCTCTAAATCTAAACACAACAATTATGTGTCTTGTTTTTTATCTCTTCTGATATTCTTGTAATTTTCTTCTTCCTCCTCTATGTCCCTCTCTGACACTAAGGCTCCTTTCTCCTCTTCTCCCATCTCCTCTCTTCCCATCTCCTCTTCTCCCGTCTCCTCTCTTCCCATCTCCTCTTCTCCCGTCTCCTCTCTTCCCATCTCCTCTTCTCCCATCTCCTCTCTTCCCATCTCCTCTTCTCCCATCTCCTCTTCTCCCGTCTCCTCTCTTCCCATCTCCTCTTCTCCCATCTCCTCTCTTCCCATCTCCTCTTCTCCCATCTCCTGTCTCCTCTCCTCCGGTCTCCTCTCCTCCTGTCTCCTATTCTCCCCTCCTCTCCAACTGTCTCCTGTCTCCTCTCCTCCTGTCTCTTCTACTCCCATCTCCCTATTAGAGGAAAAAGTCTACGGTCCTTCCCATTGGCCAATATTATCCAATGCGTTTTGAGAAGGAAGTGAAGAGACCAAGAGGATGCAAGGAGGAATCAAGGAAGGATGAATTGAGAAAAGCCCATGGGCATGTCTGTAATACCACTATTTTACCTCTATGGTGAGTTCATCTCTCACTTTAACCACTAGGTGGCTTCATCGCCCATTGAGAGAGCGAGAGAGAGAGCGAGAGAGAGAGCGAGAGAGAGAGCGAGAGAGAGAGCGAGAGAGAGAGCGAGAGAGAGAGCGAGAGAGAGAGCGAGAGAGAGGGCGAGAGAGAGATAATGACAGTGGAGACTTTGTATTAACAATGTTGTTTTCTGTCACAACAGACATTCATCAATGGGTTTAACTCAGTCCCAGAAGCCAGGTACCTCCAAATTATGCTGCGTGACAGACAGAAAGCCTGAGAGTCTATTTATGCACCGGTTGCATCAAATTAAGGAACATAATTTAAAAAAAACATCAAAATCCAATGGTGAAATTTAAAGATATCAGCTTTTACATTGACTGCGTCTCATCCACCACATCTGCCTATGTCAGCCTTCCACATCTGTGGTGGAAGGTGGCAGAGCTAAAGCATTGTTTGTCAGACCATGAGACATCTCGAAAATCGGTCTTCCCATGAAAACGTCTGTAGAGTCCAAACGGTGTGGCCTACAAACTATTATGACCCCAGTATGTAAAGGTGTATTCAAGGCTTGTATTCTCCAATGTGTATTGCGAAGGCGGCGAGGACAGTGAAAGTATTTATACTTACAGCCTGAATTGAAAATGGATTGAATTTATTTTTCTCTCACCCACACAGTGCCCCACAGTGACAAAGTGAAATCATTTTTAGAAATGTAATTTCCATAAGTATTCACACCCCTGAGTTAATACTTTGTAGAAGGACCTTACAACTGTGAGTCTTTCCACACCTGGATTGTCCACCATTTGTACATTATTCTTTTCAAAGTTCTTTAAGCTCTGTCAAATTGGTTGTTGACCATTGCTAGACAACCATTTTCAGGTTTTTCCATAGATGTTCAAGTAGATTTAATGACTGTCTCATCTCTGTACTCCACACATACAATTATCTGTAAGGTCCCTCAGTCGAGCAGTGAACACAGATGCAATCACAAAGACCAGGGAGGTTTTCCAATGCCTCGCATAAAAGGGCACCTACTGGTAGATGAAAAAAAGGGTGAAAAAAGACATTGAATATCCCTTTGAGCATGGTTAAGTTATTACACTTTGGATGCTGTATCAATACACACAGTCACTACAAAGATACAGGCGTCCTTCCTAACTCAGTTGCCGGAAAGGAAGGAAACCGCTCAGGGATTTCACCATGAGGCCAATGGTGACATTAAAGCAGTTACAAAGTGTAATGGCTGTGATAGGAGAAAGCTGAGGATGAATCAACATCATTGCAGTAACTCCACAGAGTGAAAAGAAGGAAGCCTGTACATAATACAAATATTCCAAAACATGCATCCTGTTTTCAACAAGGCACTGAAGTAATACTGCAAAAACTGGGGCAAAGCAATTCAAATTGTCCTGAATTCAAAATATGTTTGGGGCAAATTCAACACAAAACCTTAACGGGTACCGCTCTCCATATTTTCAAGCATAGTGGTGGGTGGATCATGTTATGGGTATGCTTATAATCCTTAATGATTGGGGAGTTTTCCAGGATAAAAAGAAATGGAATAAAGCTAAGCAAAGGAAAAATCCAGCGTTCTACCAGACACTGGGAGATGAATTCACCTATCAGCAGACAATAATCTAAAACACAAGGCCAAATCTACACTGGAGTTGATTACCAAGAAGACAGTGAATGTTCCTGAGTTGCAGAGTTCTGGGCTAGGTGGCACCAAATCGTCCCACCTACGTAACAGCCAGCTGTGGCGCGATTTTCAAATACCTTAGAAATGCTATTCCTTCAATTTCTCAAACATATGACTATTTTACAGCTATTTAAAGACAAGACTTTCGTTAATCTAACCACACTGTCCGATTTCAAAAAGGCTTTACAACGAAAGCAAAACATTAGATTATGTCAGCAGAGTACCCAGCCAGAAATAATCAGACACCCATTTTTCAAGCTAGCTTATAATGTCACATAAACCCAAACCACAGCTAAATGCAGCACTAACCTTTGATGATCTTCATCAGATGACACACCTAGGACATTATGTTATACAATAAATGCATGTTTTGTTCAATCAAGTTCATATTTATATCAAAAAACAGCTTTTTACATTAGCATGTGACGTTCAGAACTAGCATACCCCCCGCAAACTTCCGGGGAATTTACTAACAATTTACTAAATTACTCACAATAAACGTTCACAAAAAGCATAACAATTATTTTAAGAATTATAGATACAGAACTCCTCTATGCACTCGATATGTCCGATTTTAAAATAGCTTTTTGGTGAAAGCACATTTTGCAATATTCTAAGTACATAGCCCAGCCATCACGGGCTAGCTATTTAGACACCCAGCAAGTTTAGCCTTCACCAAAATCAGATTTACTATAACAAAAATGTTATTACCTTTGGTGTTCTTCGTCAGAATGCACTCCCAGGACTTCTACTTCAATAACAAATGTTGGTTTGTTCCCAAATAATCCATCGTTATATCCAAACAGCGGCGTTTTGTTCGTGCGTTCTAGACACTATCCGAAATGGTAAATCAGGGTTACGAGCATGGCGCATTTCGTGACAAAAAAATTCTAAATATTCCATTACCGTACTTCGAAGCATGTCAACCGCTGTTTAAAATCAATTTTTATGCAATTTATCTCGTAAAAAAGCGATAATATTCCGACCGGGAATCTGCGTTTCGGTAAATAGAGGAAAAAAAAGAAAGACGGGGGCGACCAGTGCACGCGCCTAAGCCCACTGTCCCCTGATCGGCCACTTGACAAAGGCGATAATGTGTTTCAGCCTGGGGCTGGAATGACGACATTCAGCTTTTTCCCGGGCTCTGAGAGCCTATGGGAGCCGTGGGAAGTGTCACGTTACTGCAGAGATCCTTTGTTTTGGAAAGAGATGTCAAAGAAAGCCAATAAATGGTCAGACAGGCCACTTCCTGTAAAGGAATCTCTCAGGTTTTTGCCAGCCATATGAGTTCTGTTATACTCACAGACACCATTCAAACAGTTTTAGAAACTTTAGGGTGTTTTCTATCCATATCTAATAAGTATATGCATATTCTAGTTACTGGGTAGGAGTAGTAACCAGATTAAATCGGGTATGTTTTTTATCCGGCGGTGTAAATACTGCCCCCTAGCCCTAAGAGGTTAAATCTACTTGAACATCTATGGAAAAACCTGAAAATGGTTGTCTAGCAATGGTCAACAACCAATTTGACAGAGCTTAAAGAACTTTGAAAAGAATAATGTACAAATGGTGGACAATCCAGGTGTGGAAAGACTCACAGTTGTAAGGTCCTTCTTCAAAGTATTAACTCAGGGGTGTGAATACTTATGGAAATTACATTTCTAAAAATGATTTCACTTTGTCACTGTGGGGCACTGTGTGGGTGAGAGAAAAATAAATTCAATCCATTTTCAATTCAGGCTGTAAGTATAAATACTTTCACTGTCCTCGCCGCCTTCGCAATACACATTGGAGAATACAAGCCTTGAATACACCTTTACATACTGGGGTCATAATAGTTTGTAGGCCACACCGTTTGGACTCTACAGACGTTTTCATGGGAAGACCGATTTTCGAGATGTCTCATGGTCTGACAAACAATGCTTTAGCTCTGCCACCTTCCACCACAGATGTGGAAGGCTGACATAGGCAGATGTGGTGGATGAGACGCAGTCAATGTAAAAGCTGATATCTTTCAATTTCACCATTGGATTTTGATGTTTTTTTTAAATTATGTTCCTTAATTTGATGCAACCGGTGCATAAATAGACTCTCAGGCTTTCTGTCTGTCACGCAGCATAATTTGGAGGTACCTGGCTTCTGGGACTGAGTTAAACCCATTGATGAATGTCTGTTGTGACAGAAAACAACATTGTTAATACAAAGTCTCCACTGTCATTATCTCTCTCTCGCCCTCTCTCTCGCTCTCTCTCTCGCTCTCTCTCTCGCTCTCTCTCTCGCTCTCTCTCTCGCTCTCTCTCTCGCTCTCTCAATGGGCGATGAAGCCACCTAGTGGTTAAAGTGAGAGATGAACTCACCATAGAGGTAAAATAGTGGTATTACAGACATGCCCATGGGCTTTTCTCAATTCATCCTTCCTTGATTCCTCCTTGCATCCTCTTGGTCTCTTCGCTTCCTTCTCAAAACGCATTGGATAATATTGGCCAATGGGAAGGACCGTAGACTTTTTCCTCTAATAGGGAGATGGGAGTAGAAGAGACAGGAGGAGAGGAGACAGGAGACAGTTGGAGAGGAGGGGAGAATAGGAGACAGGAGGAGAGGAGACCGGAGGAGAGGAGACAGGAGACGGGAGAAGAGGAGATGGGAAGAGAGGAGATGGGAGAAGAGGAGATGGGAAGAGAGGAGATGAGAGAAGAGGAGATGGGAAGAGAGGAGATGGGAGAAGAGGAGATGGGAAGAGAGGAGATGGGAGAAGAGGAGATGGGAAGAGAGGAGATGGGAGAAGAGGAGATGGGAAGAGAGGAGATGAGAGAAGAGGAGATGGGAAGAGAGGAGATGGGAGAAGAGGAGATGGGAAGAGAGGAGACGGGAGAAGAGGAGATGGGAAGAGAGGAGACGGGAGAAGAGGAGATGGGAAGAGAGGAGATGGGAGAAGAGGAGAAAGGAGCCTTAGTGTCAGAGAGAGACATAGAGGAGGAAGAAGAAAATTACAAGAATATCAGAAGAGATAAAAAACAAGACACATAATTGTTGTGTTTAGATTTAGAGGAGAGTATGCAGACATACTGAACTCTGTAAAATGATTCTTTATTATTTTATTAGAAACATGTCATATGATTTGCCATAGGCTTACGCTTGGTAAAAAAACGAAATAGGTGGGACCAATTATTAACCACTTCAATAATAAGAATAACAAAGTCACAGATTAATAAATAAAGGAACAATGTCCTTTAACAAGGTCGACCAGCTTCCTGATTGAATGTGATTAGATACTTAAAATAGTGTCACCTGTAGTTGGACACAGAAAGGGCAGAGCAGAACTGACACACACACACACACACACACACACACACACACACACACACACACACACACATGTAAAGTTCCCCTTTTAAACCTCTGATAAAGATGCAGACATAGATTTCCCCCACCACCTCTGAATAACTCTTCACACTGATGTCACAGACAGACTGCATAGATAGAAAGAAAGGACCTTATATGGCCATCGATGGCCGGTCACAGAGTACAAGCCATAACGTGACTTCCTTATGAATGATACCCCAAACAGGCCTTATAAAGGGATAGGCTGAAAGGCTGCACTCATCACGACTTGTTGTCATGCAGCTATCATGTTATATCCCTGTGTTTAGATTATCCTGCCAGGTCTACCAACTTCCTGCTTGAAGGTGATTGGATACTCAAAACATTCTATCAACTGTAGTGGACAACAGAGAGGTACCCAGTGGAGACACATATCAGAGCAACTACTCAGCTACTTGTCAGTGAAGTTAGATATTACCATTAGGAGTCAGAAAGGTACTCCTACAGTAGATATTACCATTAGGAGACAGAAAGGTATTCCTACAGTAGATATTACCATTAGGAGACAGAAAGGTATTCCTACAGTAGATATTACCATTAGGAGACAGAAAGGTATTCCTACAGTAGATATTACCATTAGGAGACAGAAAGGTATTCCTACAGTAGATATTATCATTAGGAGACAGAAAGGTATTCCTACAGTAGATATTACCATTAGGAGTCAGTCAGAAAGGTACTCCTACAGTAGATATTACCATTAGGATACAGAAAGGTATTCCTACAGTAGATATTACCATTAGGAGACAGAAAGGTATTCATACAGTAGATATTACCATTAGGAGACAGTCAGAAAGGTATTCCTACAGTAGATATTACCATTAGGAGACAGAAAGGTACTCCTACAGTAGATATTACCATTAGGGGTCAGTCAGAAAGGTATTCCTACAGTAGATATTACCATTAGGAGACAGAAAGTTATTCCTACAGTAGATATTACCATTAGGAGTCAGAAAGGTATTCCTACAGTAGATATTACCATTAGGAGACAGAAAGGTATTCCTACAGTAGATATTACCATTAGGAGTCAGTCAGAAAGGTATTCCTACAGTAGATATTACCATTAGGAGTCAGTCAGAAAGGTACTCCTACAGTAGATATTACCATTAGGATACAGAAAGGTATTCCTACAGTAGATATTACCATTAGGAGACAGAAAGGTATTCATACAGTAGATATTACCATTAGGATACAGAAAGGTATTCCTACAGTAGATATTACCATTAGGATACAGAAAGGTACTCCTACAGTAGATATTACCATTAGGATACAGAAAGGTATTCATACAGTAGATATTACCATTAGGATACAGAAAGGTATTCCTACAGTAGATATTACCATTAGGAGACAGAAAGGTATTCATACAGTAGATATTACCATTAGGATACAGAAAGGTATTCATACAGTAGATATTACCATTAGGATACAGAAAGGTATTCCTACAGTAGATATTACCATTAGGATACAGAAAGGTACTCCTACAGTAGATATTACCATTAGGATACAGAAAGGTATTCATACAGTAGATATTACCATTAGGATACAGAAAGGTATTCCTACAGTAGATATTACCATTAGGAGACAGAAAGGTACTCCTACAGTAGATATTACCATTAGGAGTCAGTCAGAAAGGTACTCCTACAGTAGATATTACCATTAGGAGTCAGTCAGAAAGGTATTCCTACAGTAGATATTACCATTAGGATACAGAAAGGTACTCCTACAGTAGATATTACCATTAGGAGATAGAAAGGTATTCCTACAGTAGATATTACCATTAGGAGTCAGAAAGGTTCTCCTACAGTAGATTTTACCATTAGGAGTCAGTCAGAAAGGTATTCCTACAGTAGATATTACCATTAGGAGTCAGTCAGAAAGGTATTCCTACAGTAGATATTACCATTAGGATACAGAAAGGTATTCCTACAGGAGATATTACCATTAGGAGACAGTTAGATAGGTATTCCTACAGTAGATATTACCATTAGGAGTCAGAAAGGTACTCCTACAGTAGATATTACCATTAGGAGTCAGTCAGAAAGGTATTCCTACAGTAGATATTACCATTAGGAGTCAGAAAGGTTCTCCTACAGTAGATATTACCATTAGGAGTCAGAAAGGTTCTCCTACAGTAGATATTACCATTAGGAGACAGAACGGTACTCCTACAGTAGATATTACCATTAGGAGTCAGTCAGAAAGGTACTCCTACAGTAGATATTACCATTAGGAGTCAGTCAGAAAGGTATTCCTACAGTAGATATTACCATTAGGATACAGAAAGGTACTCCTACAGTAGATATTACCGTTAGGAGTCAGAAAGGTATTCCTACAGTATATATTACCATTAGGAGACAGAAAGGTATTCATACAGTAGATATTACCATTAGGAGACAGAAAGGTATTCCTACAGTAGATATTACCATTAGGAGTCAGAAAGGTATTCCTACAGTAGATTTTACCATTAGGATACAGAAAGGTTCTCCTACAGTAGATTTTACCATTAGGAGACAGAAAGGTATTCCTACAGTAGATATTACCATTAGGATACAGAAAGGTATTCCTACAGTAGATATTACCATTAGGAGACAGAAAGGTATTCCTACAGTAGATATTACCATTAGGAGTGTCATGACGTTGGCCTGTGGGTAAGGTTTATGACCCCCCCCCCCATAAATACCTTTCTCTCTTCCTCTCTTACTGACCCTACTGAAGGACTGCTGTCCTGTTAAATATAGAGAGTCTGGGAACATCAAACAAATGTGGAAAGGTATCACATATTTTGTTAATAAAACCAGTTGGAAATATGCTTGGGAACGTAATGAGTATGTATGTCAGTTCGGTTGTCATCTGAGACATTATGACTGATGACAGGACGACATAAATTGTATCTGAGAAAGTATACGCCCTCTAGTTATCAGAGTCACATGGAATTGTTATGCAATTGAAATGTTTGATATTGAAAATGTTTGTTAGGAGATGAAATGTAATTTTAGCTTCCGAATGAGAGATTTGGGTTTTCATAAGGAAAGTGTCCTGCTCGATCAGTGGCCAACCCTGTGAAGAGACAAGGGTTATAAACGATGAAACACCTCCCTCCCCCTCTCCACTATATAATCCTTTGACGAAAAGATAACCAGTAGTTCCAGTACGGGAGGCCTGCAGCCTCTACGTTAGAAGGACACACATGTCAACTAAGCCAACCTCGGCGTGAGCTATGGTATGAACTGGTATGAACTTTGAGCTTATTCACTACAGAAGTGCTACTTCCTAGCCGTTGAGTTAGCAGCGGCCGCTGTAACGTGGGCTAGGAAAGGACGGACGACGCATCCAGTCTAACAGACGGACGAAGATACCACCACGTATCCAATTTACCACCAGAGACATTCTTCCGAGTGCGGAAGGTCTGTTGGCCAACCCGGCCAGCATCTACGACCAATCTACCGAAGCGCAGCTCAGAGTAAATATTTATTGCATTTTCCTTTTCCAAATGGGCGGTAATTTAGAATGCATAAGATAATGTATTTACGATAGCATAGCTGCTGTTTCTGTGTTCCTAAATCTTCCCGCTCTTTCATTCAAGCCCAACCCCCTTTCTTTGTGTAACCAGCCATCATACAGGTTCCGTCCATCAAGGACGTTTTCTGTATGACGACATTGTATTCTGTGTATTTGTAATTCTGTGTGATTAGTTAGGTATTTAGTAAATAAATAATTAAACCCAATTTTACAGTGCCTTCTCCACTTGTTAGCAGAGTATACTCTGCTTCCAAAGAATTTAACATTGTTCAATGATCCGAAAAGCGTCTGAACAGACATTTTTGGCGCCCCCTGTGTGGACTCTAAAACTAGGCCGCACGTTTGGGTAATTTCGATAACAACATATGACGCCCCGTGCGAGGAATCTAAAATAGGATGAAGCTTTCATTTTGATTCAGCCTATATAGAATTGAAAAGCAGATTACATAATATACCAAGTTTATTATATACATTATGGGAAGTGTAGATCGGAATTATTGGTGCGTGTGTGCTCTGGAGAATCGCCTCCGTGTTGTGCTCTGACGTAGTCAGTGGGTAGCATAAGCTATACAGTTCTGTAGGAGGACTGATAAAGCTATCTGATAAATAGCGCGTTTGGCCAACGCTGGGCTATTTCTGCCTCTCGCGTTTCAGACGCGTGTTGGCTAGGTCATTATTCATTTCTCGAGCGAGGACAAAGAGCCAGCCGATTGAAATTTAGGAGAGATTAGCTTGACCAGCGATAAGTATCTCTCTGTCTCTCGCGTTTCGAGGCGAGTACACCACGGTGCAGTTCGTTGTTTCCCGCGAGTTCCGGTTAAAACATCGTCAAATATCGCCGAAAAGGGTTTGAACATAATACGTTATAAGTAAAACCTTTCCCTTGCCAAGGGAATCCTATGTTGAGCATTGTTCAGGCATCAAGTAGCATTAGCTTGCTCGAGATGCTAAGCTAACAAAATGGAAAACAGCCATTTTGTTTGTGCCACATTGTAATTCATCCGACTTGAGTTGGATTTCAGCGTGTGCCAGCAGGGACCTACCTTCAAATAATTAGTCAGGTGACACTCAAGTCGTTACTCGTGATATCCAGACGGATATCGATGTCTTATTCAATTGAACTAATAAGTGAAATTGCCAGATTTAAATTCTCAAGTTTAAATAATATCCAAATTGATGAGTTTTCTAAATGAGACATTGTAATCTTTTTTCCACATTAACCTAGATGATAAACCTCTCAGGTTAATTAAAGTTTAAATCCCATATAGCCTATACAGGTTTGATTTATCATTAAAATTTATCAATCAGTAAAATTTGTTTTTGCAAAACCCATTCAGTAATCCAGTACTGACAGAAGTCCCGCCCCAGCGGGAATCCCATGTGGTTTCGGCCCAAGGAAGAAGTGTACCATAGTGGGGAGTGTTCCCAACATTTGATCTACTGTTTACACTTATGATATCCAATCAATGGAGATTGTATGGATTATCATCTCATTCAATTTAATAAGTTAAATTGTTGAACATACCTTAACCTGTTTGGGCTAGGGGGCAGTATTGAGAATTTTGGAAAAAATATGTTCCCATTTTTAACTGCCTCCTACACCAACTCAGAAGCTAGAATATGCATATTATTGTTCAGGTTTGGATAGAAAACACCCTAAAGTTTCTAAAACTGTTTGAATGGTGTCTGTGAGTATAACAGAACTCCTATGGCAGGCAAAAACCTGACAAGGTTTCATGCAGGAAGTGGCCTGTCTGACAAGGAGTCGTGCGTCTTGCATCTGTTTATTGAAGAGTAAGGATCTTAGCTGTAACGTGACAATTCCCAGGGCTCCAATAGGCTCTCAGAACCCGGGAAAAACCTGAACGATGACGAGGCAGCCTCTGACTGAAACAGATTATCGCCTTATCCAAGTGGCCGATCAGAGGACCATTGAATGAGGCGCGTGCACGATTCGCCCCCGTGGAGAAATTTCATTCGGCTGTTTAGCTTATTGCAGATTCCCGGTCGGAATATTATCGCTTTTCTACGAGATAAATGGCATAAAAATTGGTTTTAAACAGCGGTTGACATGCTTCGAAGTACGGTAATGGAATATTTAGACATTTTTTGTCACGCCATGCGCCATGCGCACGACCGTTATTTACCATTCGTATAGTGTCTAGAACGCACGAACAAAACAGAGGATATTTGGATATAACGATGGATTATTTGGGACCAAACCTACATTTGTTATTGAAGTAGAAGTCCTGGGAGTGCATTCTGACGAAGAACAGGAAAGGTAAGAACATTTTTCTTATAGGAAATAGGATTTTGGTGAAGGCTAATCTTGCCGGGTGTCTAAATAGCTAGCCGTGATGGCTGGGCTATGTACTTAGAATATTGCAAAATGTGCTTCATCCGAAAAGCTATTTTAAAATCGGACATATCGAGTGCATAGAGGAGTAATGTATCTATAATTCTTAAAATAATTGTTATGCTTTTTGTGAACGTTTATCGTGAGTAATTTAGCAAACTGTTAGTAAATTCCCCGGAAGTTTGCGGGGGGTATGCTTTTTCTGAACGTCACATGCTAATGTAAAAAGCTGTTTTTTGATATAAATGTGAACTTGATTGAACAGACATGCATGTATTGTATAACATAATGTCCTAGGTGTGTCATCTGATGAAGATCATAAAAGGTTAGCGCTGCATTTAGCTGTGGTTTGGGTTTTTGTGACATTATATGCTAGCTTGAAAAATGGGTGTCTGATTATTTCTGGCTGGGCACTCTCCTGACATAATCTAATGTTTTGCTTTCGTTGTAAAGCCTTTTTGAAATCGGACAGTGTGGTTAGATTAAGGAGAGTCTTGTCTTTAAATAGCTGTAAAATAGTCATATGTTTGAGAAATTGAAGTAATAGTATTTCAAACGATTCAAAAATCGCGCCACTGAATTCAGGTGGCTGTTACGTAGGTGGGACGAATTCGTCCCGCCTTGCCCATAGAGGTTAATGTTCTTGCAATCAAATGAGACACTTTTAAACTTCCCATATTAACCAACACCTCAGGTTAATTCAAGTTTAATACCCAGATAGCCTACCCAGGTAGGATTAATCATTGGCATTGATTAATTAATTCAATTTGCTTTTTGCAAATTCATTCACGTCCAACTTCCACATTACTGGTACAGTACTGATGGTTCGTCAACATCTATAAATAGATTAAACTTGTCTTTGCAGCTTCCAATGAATTCCAAACCCAAGCATTGAAAAAAAAATAGGAACATTTTTCCTCTAAATTTTTCTAATAATGTGCAAGCTACCAAAGGAGGTGGTCACCACTCCTCCGCTAATTAGTGAACCTCCACCCATAAAAGGATTGATCTCTGACCTCAGCAGTGATACCAACCCTAATTATGCCATTAGAAAAACAACAGCCGAAATTGCGAACGCTCTCCAAAATCAACCATCAAATACAGGCTTTGTGACTGTTCTCTCCACTTTAGCACTTATGTATTGCCATCAAAGGTTGGCATCGGTCCAATACCACAGTGCACAGCTGAAGCACGTGCAAGACATGGCTAACATGAGGGCACAGGTGGAGAGAACTGAGCAACTATTGACAAAAGCAGGAAATGAAAACATTCTGCTAGTCGAGGAACTGCGTTTGAAATCGGAACAATTAAAAGTAATTGCAAATACTTATGACGAGGAACGAGCACAAACTCTCCAACAAAATCGTCATCTGCAGGAACAACTCGATTTAGCCAAAACTAAATACGAGGTAGTCCAAGCCAAACTAGATAAATCTGTTGAGTTATCTATAAACAGGAGCGCACAATTTGATAACATGCAGGCAGTTTTGTTGAACGTTACTCAAGGTAACAATGTTCTACTCCAAATTCTGCAGACCAAAGACGATCAGTTGATGAACACAATGACTAAGTTGGATGACAAATCAGCAGAACTTATTGAAGTCGCTGACCAAATGAATGATGAGAGAACTCAGGTGATGAGGATGGAAATATTGATTTCTAAGCAAGCAGAGGAAATCTCATCACTGAATGTCTCGCTCCGTACTCGAGACCTCTATCTGCAAACCATGACAGATAAGTTTGAGACCGAAAGGAGCAGGTGTGACACTCACGTGTCCAAAATTGGTACTTTAAGCGCTCAAGTGGACTCTGCAATGCAGCAGAAGACCACCCTTAGGTACCATCTGGAGGAAGTCCAGAATGGTCACGCTCTACAGCATGACTACCCATCCAAGCAACCGGAGTCCGGTACTCAAAAGAGTGAAGACGATAGGTTTCAGACATTGCCTCCATCATGTGTCCCTCAGTCTTCTCCTCTTGGCCATTCGGCACTGAGTAATATGGAGCCTCTTGGCCAACAAAGCCAAAGCTTGGCTTCTCCTCTTGGCCTGTCGGCCTCAATTTCTCCACAGGATGAAGCCAACCCTCTCCGCCCGCTTTGCGCGGAATACCTTGACAAACTCGTCAAGAATTTCCCCACCTTTGACCCCGTTCCAGGTCAGCCAAACGATACTGAGACGTTCCTAGCTGACATAGAGGACGCGTTGGGTGGCTACCCGAATGCTACGGGTTCTGACAGGGTTTACCTGTTGAAGCGAACGTCGAATAGACACGTGACGAGGTTCATTCGCCTACAACAGCAACACGTGCTAAATGACTACGCTAAACTTGCCACAGCTTTGATATTAGAATTCAGTGGTTCTGCGACTCGCAAACACGATAGCTCACTGGCTAACACCGTCAAACAAGCTCGGAACGAACACCCACAAGCTTTCTATCATAGGCTTCGTTCAGCTTACTTTGGCCTACTCACGGAAACAGGAATGGAAGAGCTGTTACCATTCAAACAAATGTTTCTGTCGAACATGTATCCCACCTTCATTACCTACTTGGGCCCTGCAGCCCACGTTGGCTTGCCTATCTTACAACTCAGAGAGCTTGCAAGCACAGCTTTTGAGGCATCAAAAGTTCACAACGCTAAGAGCCCTGACCACTCGGTTTTGAAGTTTAACCAGGAGCACTCACTCCAGTTAGAGGGTGCATTATCAGGTATTGGAGCGTCGAGAGATGACGCACCACAACAGTTTCTACCTCGAAACCATGATTCCAATAACCCGCGGTCGAAATAACTGTAAAGTACGTAGCCATCAACATGACTACCGCTACAAACGACCCGTTCGCTACGTTCCTGCACCCAACCCACAAAAAGTGTCAGAGCACAAGGGTAACAAAGGGTTGAAGCACGATCAAAACGTAGACCAATGTTCTCCAGAAGTCCCACTACGGGAAGAACTAAAGCGAGAACAATTTGAGAAAAGGGTAAAAGATAAGTCACAAGGACTAGACGGGGAATTACCGGACACCAGGTCCGCAGAAATTAACACCCATAACAAGGACTTTAAAGTTCAAATTTCTCCCGCTCTCATTCAAGACCCTATCCAGGGCCCGCTTGATCAAGAAACAAGCCCCCGGGCTTTGTCTGTAGACTCTGATACAAAAGTTGCGAAGAAAAAGGTCAAACGCTTCGTTAAAGCCAAGCCCACTCAAAATCGGAAAAGTCAATCTGCTTCCACCTTGAACAGAAATGGCACATCACGTCGTTGCCAACGACCACTCCACTTTGTGGGGAATATGTCCACTAACCACGAATCTAAACGGCCATACCTGGAAACAGTCCTGGAGGACTGCTTAACTTGTCATGCGCTAATTGATTCGGGTGCGACAATATCACTCATCTCTCAAACATTGTTTGATGATCTCAAAAGGGCTTTGAAGCCAACTAAACGTTGGTTAAAAGTGGAACGATGCGACACTACACTTCGAGGGGTCACTCAGACTACCTCGCCTCTCACATTGAGAGTCATGCTGAAACTACACTTCCAGGACGTATCGCTTGTTCACCCTGTGTATGTTACCAGCCTCGAAACTGTAACCCTGCTACTTGGAGCAGACTTGATGGATCGGTTACTCCCATTGATGGATTGGAAAACCAACCAGGTATGGTCACAGGCCACAGTGCCTTCTCCACTGACCACACTGTCTTCCCCTAACGCTAGCTGCAATGCAGTCATTCACAAGGGGTATCTGTCGAAAGCACCCCTTTGGGAAAAGACGTTTAGAAACCTCTTGGTGCAGAATCCGATCCAAGGAGATATTACGATATCTCGACACATTCCATCAGCCAATCTGATTGACCATTCTTTTCATGATTTCGAGCCAGCTGTCTCTGTGAATGAGCAACTTCCCTCCTCCTTGCAGTTGTGCAATACGGTAGTTGAGATGAACTTCTCTTGCTCTTCGGACACTTCCGCAAGCACTGCGGCCGTCTCAGCAAGAAAAACATTGATGCGCAGAGTACACTCTGCTTCCGATGATACACCTTCTGCTTTGTTGGGGACTGTCACCCCTTACAATGACACTAAGGGCGTCAGTCCAGCAACTGACCCGATGACTCCCACTGGTGAAACACTTTGCGATATCACAGACCGATATCCTCGTCTCAGTTTGCTGGTTCTGAAGAGGTTGCCACACGCGGACGCGGTGGTGACTGACAGACCTCGACAGCCACTGAGGGTGTTGAAGCACAAACACCAGGAGATTTGGTTGAAAGGTTACAGCCATTCTCATAATAACGCGGCCACGGACAACTCGTACATAGGGTCCGACCTTTTCGTTTGCGCCTCGGACACCAACACCACCCGCTGGTGGGGGGGTCCCGAGACACAAAGGGGGGGAATAGTAGCCCAGACCCATGATGAGCCTCATCGAGGCCGGTGGGGGGGTCGAGACTACGGACAACACCGTACGAGGCCGCCAGAGCATAAATCAAATCTAGTTGTAAACTCCCCTATGAGAACAGTGAGGAGCAGACAGGCCCCTAGATGGGGATTATCTTAGAAGACATCTAAGATAGTACTGAGGTGTACCACACTGGTCGTAAAGGAAGTCCAATGGACTTGGCCACCTCCAAAACAAATGGCAACAATAATCATTCCTTGCCATGTGTAGGTTCAACTACAATACAACTAGTAATATGCTCCAATCATGTGTTCCGGTAGATAATATTTCAGAATAAATCGGGACAACTGGACCCCTTGAATACCAGTACCAATACCACAGTCAGTCCAGCAACACTCAGTAAGAGGATTAGTAACCTCACAAGTTAAATTGCTATTGATAATAGCGACATAGGAGTCACTCAGAGTGCAACACGGGGAAGGGAATCACCATTGCACTCTTCCAATGGTTAACACATGCCACTAATAAATAGAACCCTCCATTCAGGAGAAAAGTTATTAGAAGTCATGAACCATGATCACACCACGTACGACTGGTCTAATACTTAGAGTACTTCCGTCGAGAGGTTAGCTTCTCCGTGGATAACATAGCTATGAAATAGACTTCATACCTACCGCCACTACAATAGTGGAAGACACCGTGACTTGTAGAAAACTACTACAGACTCCCTTGACACCAATTCTGACTGACCTCCAGGCATTGACCTGGAAATTACCTGACTACGTCAGACTCATTCTGAACAAATTGTAATCTGCCAGGATACTTGGTTTTCTTCCCTTGACATGCGCGATTGTGTAAGCATAAACGCACATGCACAACGGAACATCCAATTAGGATTTATGCTAGGATCACTTAAGGGCCCAAGCAATATACCAGCCTTAGTAAAGTTGAACATTTACTTCTAGGCCTTTGACTCTACAGCACTCACCAGTTTTCTAACCAGAAGTCCATAGGTCATCCTGTAGACTGCCCAAAACTAGTGCCTTACAGCTGTAGACTTATCATATAGTTGTCAACTTAGGATAGTACCCTAAGCGCCACCCCGCAAATTAGGAAAGCCCTAAATATGTCATTAGACAATGCCATGATAGGGTCATTTTGCAAAGACCATGGACGTAGATAGAATACAGTCCAATTAGATGATTAACCTCTATGGGCTAGGTGGGACGCTTGCGTCCCACGTAACAGCCACTGCCAGCCTGTGGCGCGATTTTCAAAACCTTAAAAATCCTATTACTTCAATTTCTCAAACATATGACTATTTTACAGCTATTTAAAGACAAGACTCTCGTTAATCTAACCACACTGTCCGATTTCAAAAAGGCTTTACAACGAAAGCAAAACATTAGATTATGTCAGCAGAGTACCAAGCCAGAAATAATCAGACACCCATTTTTCAAGCCAGCATATAATGTCACCAAAACCCAGAAGACAGCTAAATGCAGCACTCACCTTTGATGATCTTCATCAGATGACAACCCTAGGACATTATGTTATACAATACATGCATGTTTTGTTCAATCAAGTTCATATTTATATAAAAAACCAGCTTTTTACATTAGCATGTGACGTTCAGAACTAGCATACCCCCCGCAAACTTCCGGGGAATTCGCTAACATTTTACTAAATTACTCACGATAAACGTTCACAAAAAGCATAACAATTATTTTAAGAATTATAGATACAGACCTCCTCTATGCACTCGATATGTCCGATTTTAAAATAGCTTTTTGGTGAAAGCACATTTTGCAATATTCTAAGTACTTAGCCCAGGCATCACGGGCTCGCTATTTAGACACCCGGCAAGTTTAGCACTCACCATAATCATATTTACTATTATAAAAGTTTGATTACCTTTTGTTGTCTTCGTCAGAATGCACACCCAGGACTGCTACTTCAATAACAAATGTTGGTTTGGTCCAAAATAATCCATCGTTATATCCGAATAGCGGCGTTTTGTTCGTGCGTTCCAGACACTATCCGAAATAGTAAAGAAGTGTCGCGCGCATGGCGCAATTCGTGACAATAAAATTCTAAATATTCCATTACCGTACTTCGAAGCATGTCAACCGCTGTTTAAAATCAATTTTTACGACATTTTTCTCGTAGAAAAGCGATAATATTCCGACAGGGAATCTCCTTTTCGGCAAACAGAGGAAAAAATCCCAAAGGCGGGGGCGGTCGGGGTCACGCGCATAAGCCCAGTGTCCCTTGATCGGCCACTTGAGAAAGGCGATAATGTGTTTCAGCCTGGGGCTGGAATGACGACATTCTGTTTTTTCCCGGGCTCTGAGCGCCTATGGACGACGTGGGAAGTGTCACGTTAGAGCAGAGATCCTTAGTAAATGATAGAGATGGAAAAGAAGTTCAAGAAATGGTCAGACAGGCCACTTCCTGTAAAGGAATCTTTCAGGTTTTGACCTGCCATTTGAGTTCTGTTATACTCACAGACACCATTCAAACAGTTTTAGAAAATTTAGGGTGTTTTCTATCCATATGTAATAAGTATATGCATATTCTAGTTACTGGGTAGGAGTGGTAACCAGATTAAATCGGGTATGTTTTTTATCCAGCCGTGTCAATACTGCCCCCAAAATAACTATATTTTGTTTTGTTTATGCTTTCATTCATTTTGTTTCATTTTCTTCGGCACATAGAAAGTGATACAGCCATAAACAACTCCTCCATACAACATCAGTTAGTGCCACAACGCCGCTCATTTGGGAGGAAATGTAATGATATATTTCATGAGTGTGTGTGCGTGCGTTGTTAACATCTGCCTAAGTTACTGCCCAGATATTCTAGTCTGGACAACCAGACGGCGGGTCCGGAATGGCGATCCCAATCCGGACATCCGCTGCTGAGTCATGGAATGGACATCTTCATTTGCAGAGACCCTACCCGGGTCGACCACCAGAGGGGGGACTGCAATAGCAACCACCAACTGGACATCTACTGCCCAGCCTTGGAGCGGACTTCTTCATTTGCAGACACCCTACCCAGGTCGACCGCCAGATGGGGACCACAACGATGATCCACAACCAGGACAACCCACGTTCATTTTTATTATTGGTTTACAACATGCAGTTTAATCGCAAGATTGAACCCAACATGGGGGGACTGTCATGACGTTGGCCTGTGGGTAAGGTTTATGACCCCCCCCATAAATACCTTTCCCCCTTCCCCTCTCTTACTGACCCTACTGAAGGACTGCTGTCCTGTTAAATATAGAGAGTCTGGGAACATCAAACAAATGGAGAAAGGTACAACATATTTTGTTAATAAAACCAGTTGGAAATATGCTTGGGAACGTAATGAGTATGTATGTCAGTTCGGTTGTCATCTGAGACATTATGACTGATGACAGGACGACATAAACTGTATATGAACTGTATCTGAGAAAGTATACACCCTCTAGTTATCAGAGTCACATGGAATTGTTATGCTCTATAATTGTTATGCAATTGAAATGTTTGATATTGAAAATGTTTGTTAGGAGATGAAATGTAATTTTAGCTTCCGAATGAGAGATTTGGGTTTTCATAAGGAAAGTGCCCTGCTCGATCAGTAACCCAACCCTGTGAAGAGACAGGGGTTATAAACGATGAAACACCTCCCTCCCCCTCCCCACTATATAATCCTTTGACGAAAAGATAACCAGGTTGTTGCAGTACGGGAGGTCTGCAGCCTCTACGTTAGAAGGACACACGTCAAGAACAGAACTAAGCCAACCTCGGCGTGAGCTTTGGTGGCGAATGGTATGAACTTTGAGCTTATTCACTACAGAAGTGCTACTTCCTAGCCGTTGAGTTAGCAGCGGCCGCTGCTTACGTGGGCTAGGAAAGGACGGACGACGGATCCAGTCTAACAACCAGACGAAGATACCACCACGTATCCAATTTACCACCAGAGACATTCTTCCGAGTACGGAAGGTCTGTTGGCCAACCCGGCCAGCATCTACGACCAATCTACCGAAGCGCAGCTCAGAGTAAATATTTATTGCATTTTCCTTTTCCAAATGGGCGGTAATTTAGAATGCATAAGATAATGTATTTACGATAGCATAGCTGCTGTTTCTGTGTTCCTAAATCTTCCCGCTCTTTCATTCAAGCCCAACCCCCTTTCCTTTGTGTAACTAGCTTTCATACAGGTTCCGTCCACCAGGACGTTTTCTGTATGACATCATTGTAGTCTGTGTATTTGTAATTCTGTGTGATTAGTTAGGTATTTAGTAAATAAATAATTAAACCCAATTTTGTATTGCTGATTCAACTTGTTAGCCAGGGTTCGTGAAGATAGCCAAGAACTTACAACTTTCATTATGAGACTGAAAATAAAACAAGGGTTAATATTGACTGCTATCGATGTAAAATATTACAAAGTATTTTAAGAGTTTATTCGGAAGATTACGGCTCTATAAACATTCTTCCGTGGTGCCCCGACTTTCTAGTTAATTACTTTTACATGATTAGCTTAATCAGGTAATATTAATTACAGAGAAATCATTTTATAAGTTAGCATGTCATATCACTTAATCCGGCATAGCCAAAGACACGACAGTATTTACCAACGTTTCAGCATCACTGTGCCTTCTTCAGGGTGATGTCATCAATACTTGAACCAGGTTATGTAAACGAACAGTGCAATTAATGCAACCAATGACAATAGAGAGGGGTGTGACATAATGATTAAGTTAATTACAATGAATTACTGAAACTGTTAAAAAAAAAACAGTTTATGGCATATTAAATATTAAAAAATAGTAGGGTATTGTGGCAAAGAAGGGGGTCGAGTGATAAATGGCAGATATGTGAGGGCAGAACTAATAAACGGGATGATTGGGAAGCATATCTTACCACCTTCGAAAGGACGGCAGAGAGGGAGAAGTGGCCGAAAGAAGAATGGGCAGGGCTTCTGGCACCATACCTGGCAGGGGACGCTCAGAAAGCATATTTCGACCTGGAGTTGAAGGATGCACAGGATTACGATAAACTAAAGGGAGAGATTCTGACTAGACTGGGAGTGACCGATACCGTGAGGGCACACCGCTTCCACCAGTGGTCCTACAGACCGGGACAACCCCCCCGAACACAGATGTTCGACTTGATTCACCTGGCACAGAAATGGTTGCGACCGGAGACCCGTTCGTCCGCCGAGGTCGTCGAGACCATCATACTCAACCAGTTTCAGCGAGGTCTACCCCAAGAAGTGCGACGATGGGTTGGCCAGAACGATGTACTTTCCGCCGACCATCTCGTGGGCCTGGTTGAATGGTATTGTACGGCAGGAACAGCTGAGCAGGCGCAGGAGGAAAGATTCCCATTCCCCAGGCCTGGGCGAACCAGCGGACAGGGTAAGACTGTCCCAACAGGTGGAGGGGGAGGAGAGCAGCGTGGGGCCATGAGGAAAGAATCAGAATTGGGCCGAGACACTAAGGGAAAAAACAGAAACCGGGACTGGGGGTTGAGGGGGTCTCTCCCCCGAAACCCTATTATCTGTTACAATTGTAATCGACCGGGACATATTGCAGCCTACTGCCCTATTAAAGAAGAGCCAATCCAATGTAACCTCGGTGAAAAAGATGAGATATGGTATGCATGTCCCGTGGTAACCACTGTACTTGAAAGATCAAGAAACAAACATATGTGCTGGGTGAAGGTTGAAGGGAAAGAGGTTGAAACACTACTGGATTCCGGCAGTATGCTAACCCTGGTCGTTGCAAACCTAGTGCCGACGCATAAACTGGATACAAGTCAGGATATCTGTGTTACGTGCATTCATGGGGATACCCGTCTGTACCCCACAGCCTTAGTGAGCATACAAACAGAGGACGGTCTGCTGGATTATGAGGTCGGCGTGGTCCCAAAGATGCCATATGATGTAATATTGGGTAGATACTTTCCTAACTTTGCGAAGTTAGGCCAAAAGAATGGCATATTTGAGAAGCCAACAACCCTGACCAAGCAGGAAGAAGCATGGGGCCTTCAACCAAGGCCAAAAAAAGAGGTCTCCCAGGGGCCAACCTCACAGGTACTAGTAGGGGAGGATGAGGATGAAGTGGCAAACCTTGTTGATAATGAACAGCCCAGTACTAGTGGGGCTGGGGTCGATCTGAATCCAGAGGATGACTATCTAGAACCAGCAGATCTGGCAGGGTCCATGACTAATTTCGGGACGGCCCAACACCAGGATCCAACCCTGCAGCAAGCCAGAGCAGACGTGCAGGTCGTAGATGGTACTCCCATAAATGATAGGATGATGCCTAATAGTTTTCCCCACTTCATCATGAAAAATGGTTTGGTGTACAAAGTCTCAAAAATAGGGGTTGATGTGGTGGAACAGTTGTTGGTCCCCACCCGGTACAGGAAGACAGTACTGGATCTAGCTCATGGGCACATTCTGGGTGGACACCTTGGTATCGATAAAACCCGAGACCGGATTGTAAGGAGGTTTTACTGGCCAGGAATTCAGGCTGAAGTGGCTCGGCACTGTGGAGAGTGCCCGGAGTGCCAGGTAACAGCTCCCCGACCAGCGTTTAGAAGCCCGTTAGTGCCACTCCCCATAATCGAAACGCCATTTGAGAGGATAGTGATGGATATAGTGGGCCCACTACCCAAATCTGCCAGAGGGCACCAATACATTCTGGTCATTCTAGATTATGCCACTCACTACCCAGAAGCCATTCCCCTTCGGACAATGGCTTCCAAAAATATCGCCAAGGAACTAGTGCTATTGTTCACCAGGGTCGGGGTCCCAAAGGAGATCCTTACTGACCAGGGGACCCCCTTTATGTCCCGCCTTATGGCGGACCTTTGTAAATTGTGGCAGGTGAAACAGTTGAGGATATCGGTTTACCATCCACAGACGGACGGGCTGGTTGAGAGATTCAACCGGACCCTGAAGTCAATGCTCAGGAAGGTAATCGACAAGGATGGGAAAAACTGGGATTGCATGTTGCCATATCTGATGTTTGCCATTAGAGAGGTTCCTCAAGCCTCGCTGGGGTTTTCTCCCTTCGAGCTGGTATATGGGAGGCACCCCCGGGGAATCTTAGACATCGCCCGGGAAACCTGGGAACACCAATCCACCCCGTATACTAGTGTCATAGAGCACGTCACGGCAATGCAAAACAGGATAGCCACAGTCATGCCCATCATCAGAGAGCACATGAGACAAGCACAAGAGCACCAGCGGCACACTTATAACCGGCAGGCTACCCTGAGGGAATTTCAACCGGGAGATAAGGTGTTAGTGCTGATCCCCACGGTAGAGTGCAAACTACTAGCAACATGGAAAGGACCATATGAAGTACTGGAGAGAATAGGAGAAGTTAATTATCGGATCCGACAGCCAGGTCGACGGCCCCAGGAACAGATATATCACATAAACCTGTTAAAAGCACGGAGAGAGAGAGAAACACTAATGGTTACGTACCCCACACACACTCAGGAGACAGCCGAAGTAAATATTTCACCTACTTTGTCCCCAGCACAAGTACAGGAAGTAAAGACCCTGATCCAGAAAAACAGAGATGTGTTTTCAGAGGTACCCGGCCGAACTGAGGTTACAGCTCATGATATCGTTTCCCTACCAGGGAGAAAAGTGAGCATGAGGCCATATCGGGTACCCGAGGCTCGACAGGCAGCGATTAGAGCAGAGACGGAGAAAATGTTGACAGCTGGAGTGATCGAAGAGTCACATAGTGAGTGGTCTAGCCCAATTGTGATGGTCTCCAAGCCCGATGGGTCTTTGCGGTTCTGTAACGACTTTCGGAAGGTAAATGAAATCTCCAAGTTTGATGCCTACCCCATGCCCAGAGTAGACGAACTACTGGAGAAAATTGGTAAAGCTCGGTACATTACGACCCTGGACCTGACAAAAGGGTACTGGCAAATTCCTCTGACCCCCAGGGCCAAAGAAAAGACAGCCTTTGCAACCCCTGACGGTTTGTTTCAATACACCGTCATGCCATTCGGCCTACACGGGGCCCCAGCCACCTTTCAATGGCTCATGGACAAGGTCCTAAAACCGCACCAAGCATACGCTGCAGCTTATTTAGATGACGTGGGGATCTACAGCCCAGATTGGGAATCCCACTTACCCCGGGTACAGGCAGTGTTAGACGCCCTTAGAAAGGCAGGGCTCACAGCGAACCCTGCCAAGTGTTATGTGGGGTTAGAGGAAACGGAGTATCTGGGATACACAGTGGGAAGAGGATTAATCAAACCCCAACGTAAGAAGGTGGAGGCAATTAGAGAATGGCCGAAACCAGTAAATAAGAAGCAGGTTCGAGCCTTCCTAGGGCTGACCGGGTACTACCGGAAGTTCATCCCAAGTTATGCCACAGTGGCCGCCCCACTCACCGACATGACTAGAGCCAGAGGGCCAAACATGGTCAAGTGGGATGAAAGGGCCACCAAAGCATTTAGGACATTACAGGAGGCCCTCTGCTGTAATCCAGTGCTGGTGGTACCAGACTTTGAGAGAGAGTTTGTGGTTCAGACGGATGCTTCAGAGGTCGGCTTGGGAGCAGTGCTGTCCCAAGAGGTAGAAGGGGTGGAACACCCCATCCTGTTTTTAAGCAGGAAGCTGGAACCACGGGAAACCAACTACTCAGTTGTTGAGAAAGAGGCGCTGGCAGTAAAGTGGGCTCTGGAAAGCCTGAAATACTACCTGCTGGGGCGCCACTTCACCCTCATCAGTGACCATGCACCACTCACCTGGATGCATAGGGCTAAAGAGAAGAACGCTCGGGTGATGCGGTGGTTTTTGAGTCTCCAACCGTTTCACTTTGACTTGAAACACAGAGCAGGAAAGGAAATGGGAAATGTGGATGGGTTATCCCGCATGCACGCATATTTTTCTGCGGTAGCCCGACCTAGGGGGTCGGATCTAGGGGGGAGATGTGTGGCAAAGAAGGGGGTCGAGTGATAAATGGCAGATATGTGAGGGCAGAACTAATAAACGGGCTCTGCCCGATCACTAAAATGGCCGCCCCGATCAGAACTACAGATCACAAAATGGCCGACTGCCAAAGCTACAATTCCCAGAAGCAAGGGGAACCCTCAGAAGGTGGAGCCGACCCACAGATAAAAGGTCAAGAAAAACCAGGAAGAGAGAGAGAGGGCGGGAAGGATCTATGAACCATAGAGAAAGAGACAATCTACATTGGCTGGATTTACCGTGTACGAGCTGGACTGTTTTGGACTTACCTGTTGCCGTTTAGACCTGGACCTACCGAGAACCAGATTTGTGTACCGAACCCTGCTATCCTTGACCTTACCTGCGGCCTGGGTGGACCAGGACAGCGAAACAAACACACAGGTACTGTCATGTTCGAAAGAACTTTCATTCTGGGCTGACTTTGGTGACAGTTTCCCACTTAATTTGTGACAAACGCTCCTAACTTTGAAGAGGTCCCCCCTCTCCATGTATTCTGATTCATTATGATCTAGGATCAGGTCCCCCCTCTCCATGTATTCTGATTCATTATGATCTAGGATCAGGTCCCCCCTCTCCATGTAATCTGATTCATTATGATCTAGGATCAGGTCCCCCCTCTCCATGTATTCTGATTCATTATGATCTAGGATCAGGTCCCCCCTCTCCATGTAATCTGATTCATTATGATCTAGGATCAGGTCCCCCCTCTCCATGTATTCTGATTCATTATGATCTAGGATCAGGTCCCCCCTCTCCATGTAATCTGATTCATTATGATATAGGATCTTTTTATTTTTATTTTTTCACCTTTTTTTAACCAGGTAGGCCAGTTGAGAAAAAGTTCTCATTTACAACTGCGACCTGGCCAAGATAAAGCAAAGCAGTGCGACAGAAACAACAACACAGAGTTACATGGAATAAACAAGCGTACAGTCAACACAAAAGAAAAAAGAAAGTCTATATACAGTGTGTGCAAATGGCGTGAGGAGATAAGGCAATAAATAGGCCGCAGTAGCAAAGTAATCACAATTTATCAGATTAACACTGGAGTGATAGATGAGCAGATGATGATGTGTAAGTAGAAATACTGGTGTGCAAAAGAGCAGCAAAGTAAATAAAAACAATATGGGGATGAGGTAGGTAGATTGTGTGGGCTGTTTACAGATGAACTGTGTACGGCTGCAGAGATTGGTTAGCTGCTCAGATAGCTGATGTTTAAAGTTAGTGAGGGAGCAATAAGTCTCCGGCTTCAGCGATTTTTGCAATTTGTTTCAGTCATTGGCACTAGAGAACTGGAAGGAAAGAAGGCCAAAGGAGGTGTTGGCTTTGGGGATGACCAGTGAGATGTACCTGCTGGAGCACGTGCTACGGGTGGGTGTTGTTATTGTGACCAGTGAGCTGAGATAAGGCGGAGCTTTACCTAGCATAGACTTGTAGATGACCTGGAGCCAGTGGGTCTGGCGACGAATATGCAGCGAGGGCCAGCCGACTAAAACGACCTGTTTTGCAATCATGAAAAAAAACTACCCAGCCTTCACGGTTTGACATTGAGAACATTGGGAGAGATGAGAGCTGACGTTTTAGTAAATGTGCAGATTACGTATCTCAGTCACAGACAAGAAGCTCAATTAAGACATTATCTTCACCACTGGGACTGGGGACAACAGGACCACAGGCCAAATAATACAGCTCAACACTTCCACACTACCACAGTGAGTAGAATCAGGCTTCTGAACACAGAAAACTTGCAGAATTATTAATGATGAATTGTGTTGGACGTTATTAGACATTTCTGTTGTTGAGGAGGATGGGAGACCCACAGTATTGTGTTTCAAAAATCGTAAAAGAGTAATTATTTTAACCTAAAGCATTTAATAAAGACATTTATAATACAATATTATGGGGAATAGGAATGAGAGGGCTACTTACACCATTTTTGGGAAGGGATCACAGCAGTGATTGAATGAGGGTATGAGGCATGAGTTGAGGTGTTCAGAGGCTTGACCAGTGCAGGACAGGATTTGACTGGGAAGACAATAACACAAAAGCACTACACAGTGAGACAAAAGAGCTCAGAATGAGTTAGTCCAAGCAAGGAGTCAAATCATAGATGTGTAATAATGTGATTGTGATTGTCATTGACTCTACATAAAGTAATGAGAGAAAATTGACAGAGGTTTCCTCACAGTGCTTGGAGAGGAAAAATTCAATGTGCCAGTGGATGAGTAGGCCACATGAGACGTGTCTTCCAGTTCATGTGAGGAGGTAGTTGACAATGGTAGTGGAGTGGTCATCGCTTGTTAACCTGTTGGGGCTAGGGGGCAGTATTTTCACGGCTGGATAAAAAAATGTACCCGATTTAATCTGGTTACTAATCCTACCCAGTAACTAGAATATGCATATACCTATTATATATGGATAGAAAACACCCTAAAGTTTCTAAAACTGTTTGAATGGTGTCTGTGAGTATAACAGAACTCATTTGGCAGGCAAAACCCTGAGACAGATTCTGACAGGAAGTGGATACCTGATGTGTTGTATTACCTTTAAACCTATGCCATTGAAAAACACAGGGGCTGATGAATGTTTTGGCACTTCCTATTGCTTCCACTAGATGTCACCAGCCTTTACAAAGTGTTTTGAGTCTTCTACAGTGAGATCTGACCGAACAAGAGCCTTGGAACGATGATGGCCCATTAGACTCTGGCGCGCGAGGTCATGTTGGGTACCCTCGTTCCAATACGTTTTAAAAGAGTTTGCATTCGTCCGCCTTGAATATTATTCATGTTCTGGTTAAAAAAGGCCCTAATGATTTATGCTATACAACGTTTGACATGTTTGAACGAACGTAAATATATTTTTTCCCCTCGTTCATGAAGTGAAGTCCGGCGGGCTTAGATCATGTGCTAACAACACGGAGATTTTTGGACATAAATGATGAGCTTTTTTGAACAAAACTACATTCGTTATGGACCTGGGATTCCTGGAAGTGACATGTGATGAAGAGAATCAAAGGTAATGGATTATTTACATAGTATTTTCGATTTTAGATCTCTCCAACATGGCCGTTTGTCTGTATAGCAAAGCATATTTTTCTGGGCGCAGTGCTCAGATTATTGCAAAGTGTGATTTCCCAGTAAGGTTATTTTTAAATCTGGCAAGTTGATTGCGTTCAAGAGATGTAAATCTATAATTCTTTAAATGACAATAAAATATTTTACCAATGTTTTCTAATTTTAATTATTTAATTTGTGACGCTGACTTGACTGCCGGTTATTGGAGGGAAACGATTTCCTCAACATCAATGCCATAGTAAAACGCTGTTTTTGGATATAAATATGAACTTGATAGAACTAAAAATGCATGCATTGTCTAACATAATGTCCTAGGAGTGTCATCTGATGGAGATTGTAAAAGGTTAGTGCATCATTTTAGCTGGTTTTATGGTTTTGGTGACCCTGTCTTTGACTTGACAAAACATTACACACAACTCTTGTAAATGTACTGTCCTAACATACTCTAAATTTATGCTTTCGCCGTAAAACCTTTTTGAAATCGTAAAACGTGGTTAGATTAAGGAGATGTTTATCTTTCAAATGGTGTAAAATAGTTGTATTTTTGAAAAATTTGAATTTTGACATTTATTTGGATTCAAATTTGCCGCTCTTGAAATGCACCTGCTGTTGATGGAGTGCACCACGGGTGGCACGCTAGCGTCCCACCTAGCCCATAGAGGTTAAAGTAAATAAGGCTTTATGACTGCTGAATACCAACTATCAATCACTTAGATCATGTATTTTCAGGTAGAGATACATCCTTGGGACGTCCCTAGCCCGTTGAAGTTGACATTTAAAATGGTTAAGGTAGGGGTTAAGGTTAGGGTTTAGAGTAGGGATGTCCCAAGGATCCCAGATAGCATTGACCATTGTGCATTATTCTGTCTCTTTTACATAGCAGGTGATGAGTTCTGACTTCTGAACTTGAAAATATTAAATATCCTCATTATGTGAAATTGAATGAAACAATAATGTATGTTGATGCTAATATGATGTACAATATTCCATTATGTTTCTATATGATAACAATAGAGTAATATATTTAATATGATGTACAATATTCCATGATGTTTCTATATGATAACAATACAGCAATATATTTAATATGATGTACAATATTCCATGATGTTTCTATATGATAACAATAGATTAATATATTTAATATGTCATATATTTTTGACCAGTTTCACTAATTCATTTTAATTAACTTAATCATTATGACACAGCCCTCACTATTGTCATTGGTTACACTAATTGCACTGTTTGTCAACATAACCTGGTTCAAGTATTCATGACATCACCCTGAGGAAGGCACAGTGATGCTGAAACGTTGGTAAATACCCATTCAATTGCTGGGAGTTTAAACATGGAGTGTGCGACTTTATTTATTTTGATAGTTTATAGTTTATTCGCCGTTAGTCAACACCTCCTCACAAACTATTTTTCTGGGTGTGCGCCAGCTCATGTTTTTTAACCTGTTATGGGTAGGGGGCAGTATTTACACGGCCAGATAAAAAACGTCCCTGATTTAATCTGGTTATTACTACTGCCCAGAAACTAGAATATGCATATAATTATTGGCTTTGGATAGAAAACACCCTAAAGTTTCTAAAACTGTTTGAATGGTGTCTGTGAGTATAACAGAACTCATATGGCAGGCAAAAACCTGAGAAGATTCTGTACAGGAAGTGCCCTCTCTGACCATTCCTTGGGCTTCTTGACTCTCTTTATTGCAAACTTAGGATCTTTGCTGTAACGTGACACTTCCTACGGCTCCCATAGGCTCTCAGAACTCGGGAAAAAGCTGAATGATGTCTTTGCAGCCCCTGGCTGAAAAACATTAGCGCCTTTGGTAAGTGGTCTATCAGAGGACAATGAGACTGAGGCGCGTGCACGAGGTGACCCCATGTTTTTATTTTCTCTGTCTTTGAACTAAAACACGGTTTCCCGGTCGGAATATTATCGCTTTTTTACGAGAAAAATGGCATAAAAATTGATTTTAAACAGCGGTTGACATGCTTCGAAGTACGGTAATGGAATATTTAGAAATGTTTTGTCACGAAACGCGTCGGGCGCGTCACCCTTATTTACCCTTCGGATAGTGTCTTGAACGCACAAACAAAACAGAGGATATTTGAACATAACTATGGATTATTTTGAACCAAACAAACATTTGTTATTGAAGTAGAAGTCCTGGGAGTGCATTCTGACGAAGAACAGCAAAGGTAATAACATTTTTCTTATAGTAAATCTGACTTTGGTGAGGGCTAAACTTGGTGGGTGTCTAAATAGCTAGCCCTGTGATGCTGGGCTATCTACTCAGAATATTGCATAATGTGCTTTCACCGAAAAGCTATTTTAAAATCGGACATAGCGAGTGCATAAAGGAGTTCTGTATCTATAATTATTAAAATAATTGTTATGTTTTTTGTGAACGTTTATCGTGAGTAATTTAGTAAATTGTTAGTAAATTCGCCGGAAGTTTGCGGGGGGTATGCTAGTTCTGAACGTCACATGCTAATGTAAAAAGCTGTTTTTTGATATAAATATGAACTTGATTGAACAAAACATGCATGTATTGTATAACATAATGTCCTAGGGTTGTCATCTGATGAAGATCATCAAAGGTGAGTGCTGCATTTAGCTGTCTTCTGGGTTTTGGTGACATTATATGCTGGCTTGAAAAATGGGTGTCTGATTATTTCTGGCTTGGTACTCTGCTGACATAATCTAATGTTTTGCTTTCGTTGTAAAGCCTTTTTGAAATCGGACAGTGTGGTTAGATTAACCTCTTGGGGCTAGGTGGGACGCTAGCGTGCCACCTGTGGTGCACTCCATCAACAGCAGGTGCATTTCAAGAGCGGCAAATTTGAATCCAAATAAATGTCAAAATTCAAATTTTTCAAAAATACAACTATGTTACACCATTTGAAAGATAAACATCTCCTTAATCTAACCACGTTTTACGATTTCAAAAAGGTTTTACGGCGAAAGCATAAATTTAGAGTATGTTAGGACAGTACATTTACAAGAGTTGTGTGTAATGTTTTGTCAAGTCAAAGACAGGGTCACCAAAACCATAAAACCAGCTAAAATGATACACTAACCTTTTACAATCTCCATCAGATGACACTCCTAGGACATTATGTTAGACAATGCATGCATTTTTAGTTCTATCAAGTTCATATTTATATACAAAAACAGCGTTTTACTATGGCATTGATGTTGAGGAAATCGTTTCCCTCCAATAACCGGCAGTCAAGTCAGCGTCACAAATTAAATAATTAAAATTAGAAAACATTGGTAAAATATTATATTGTCATTTAAAGAATTATAGATTTACATCTTTTGAACGCAATCAACTTGCCAGATTTAAAAATAACCTTACTGGGAAATCACACTTTGCAATAATCTGAGCACTGTGCCCAGAAAAATACGCGTTGCGATACAGACTAGACGTCATGTTGGGGAGATCTAAAATCGAAAATACTATGTAAATAATCCATTACCTTTGATTCTCTTCATCAGATGTCACTTCCAGGTATCACAGGTCCATAACGAATGTAGTTTTGTTCAAAAAAGCTCATCATTTATGTCCAAAAATCTCCGTCTCGTTAGCACATGATGTAAGCCAGCCGGACTTCTCGTCATGAACGAGGGGAAAAAATATATTTCCGTTCGTTCAAACATGTCAAACGTTGTATAGCATAAATCATTAGGGCCTTTTTTAACCAGAACATGAATAATATTCAAGGTGGACGAATGCATAGCCTTTTATAACGTATTGGAACGAGGGTACCCAACATGAAGTAGCGCGCCAGGTGTCTAATGGGACATCACCGTTCCATGGCTCTTGTTCGGTCAGATCTCCCTCCAGAAGACTCAAAACACTTTGTAAAGGCTGGTGACATCTAGTGGAAGCAATAGGAAGTGCCAAAATATTCCTAAACCCCTGTGTTTTTCAATGGGATAGGTTTAAAATCAATACAACACATCAGGTATCCACTTCCTGTCAGAAAATGTCTCAGGGTTTTGCCTGCCAAATGAGTTCTGTTATACTCACAGACACCATTCAAACAGTTTTGGAAACTTTAGAGTGTTTTCTATCCATATATAATAAGTATATGCATATTCTAGTTACTGGGTAGGATTAGTAACCAGATTAAATCGGGTACATTTTTTTTATCCAGACGTGCAAATGCTGCCCCCTAGACCCAACAGGTTAACGAGAGTCTTGTCTTTAAATGGCTGTAAAATAGTCATATGTTTGAGAAATTGAAGTAATAGGATTTTTAACGTTTTGAAAATCGCGCCACAGGCTTGCAGTGGCTGTTACGTAGGTGGGACGAATTCGTCCCGCCTAGCCTAGAGAGGTTAAAAATCCTATTACTTCAATTTCTCAAACATATGACTATTTTACAGCTATTTAACCTGTTATGGTCTAGGGGGCAGTATTGACACGGCTGGATAAAAAACATACCCGATTTAATCTGGTTACCACTCCTACCCAGTAACTAGAATATGCATATACTTATTACATATGGATAGAAAACACCCTAAAGTTTCTAAAACTATTTGAATGGTGTCTGTGAGTATAACAGAACTCAAATGGCAGGTCAAAACCTGAGAGATTCCTTTACAGGAAGTGGCCTGTCTGACCATTTCTGGAACTTCTTAACGTGACACTTCCTACGTCGTCCATAGGCGCTCAGAGCCCGGGAAAAACCTGAATGTCGTCATCCCAGCCCCAGGCTGAAACACATTATCGCCTTTCTCAAGTGGCCGATCAAGGGACTCTGGGCTTAGGCGCGTGACCTGACCGCCCCCGTCTTTGTGATTTTTTTCCTCTGTTTGCCGAAAAGGAGATTCCCGGTCGGAATATTATCGCTTTTCTACGAGAAAAATGGCATAAAAATGGATTTTAAACAGCGGTTGACATGCTTCGAAGTACGGTAATGGAATATTTAGAATTTTTTTGTCACGAATTGCGCCATGCGCGCGACCCTTCTTTACCATTTCGGATAGTGTCTGGAACGCACGAACAAAACAGCGCTATTCGGATATAACGATGGATTATTTTGGACCAAACCAACATTTGTTATTGAAGTAGCAGTCCTGGGAGTGCATTCTGACGAAGACAACAAAAGGTAATCAAACTTTTATAATAGTAAACCTGATATTGGTGAGTGCTAAACTTGCCGGGTGTCTAAATAGCTAGCCCGTGATGCCTGGGCTGTGTACTTAGAATATTGCAAAATGTGCTTTCACCAAAAAGCTATTTTAAAATCGGACATATCGAGTGCATAGAGGAGGTCTGTATCTATAATTCTTAAAATAATTGTTATGCTTTTAGGATTGTTCTTATTTTCCTCAATTAAGTTGGAAAAATAGGATGATCGAGCAACAGTGAGGGCTCTTCGATACTGCACAGTACTGTCTTTCCAAGCTAGTCGGAAGACTTCCAGTTTGGTGTGGCGCCATTTCCGTTCCAATTTTCTGGAAGCTTGCTTCAGAGCTTGTGTATTTTCTATATACCAGGGAGCTAGTTTCTTATGACAGATGTTTTTAATTTTTAGGGGTGCAACTGCATCTAGGGTATTGCGCAAGGTTAAATTGAGTTCCTTGGTTTGGTGGTTAACTGATTTTTGTCCTCTGACGTCCTTGGGTAGGCAGAGGGAGTCTGGAAGGGCATCAAGGAATCTTTGGGTTGTCTGAGAATTTATAGCACGACTTTTAATGCTCCTTGGTTGGGGTCTGAGCAGATTATTTGTTGCAATTGCAAACGCAATAAAATGGTGGTCCGATAATCCAGGATTATAAGGAAAAACATTAAGATCCACAACATTTATTCCATGGGACAAAACTAGGTCCAGAGTATGACTGTGGCAGTGAGTAGGTCCAGAGACATGTTGGACAAAACCCACTGAGTCGATGATGGCTCCAAAAGCCCTTTGGAGTGGGTCTGTGGACTTTTCCATGTGAATGTTAAAGTCACCAAAAATGAGAATATTATCTGCTATGACTACAAGATCCGATAGGAATTCAGGGAACTCAGTGAGGAACACTGCATATGGCCCGGGAGGCCTGTAAACAGTAGCTATAAAAAGTGAGTGAGTAGGCTACATAGATTTCATGACTAGAAGCTCAAAAGACGAAAACGTCATTGTTTTTCTTTGGAAATTGAAATTTGCTATCGTAAATGTTAGCAACACCTCCGCCTTTGCCGGATGCACGGGGGGTATGGTCACTAGTGTAACCAGGGGTGAGGCCTCATTTAACACAGTAAATTCATCAGGCTTAAGCCATGTTTCAGTCAGGCCAATCACATCAAGATTATGATCAGTGATTAGTTCATTGACTATAACTGCCTTGGAAGTGAGGGATCTAACATTAAGTAACCCAATTTTGAGATGTGAGGTATCACAATCTCTTTCAATAATGGCAGGAATGGAGGAGGTCTTTATACTAGTGAGATTGCTAAAGCGAACACCGCCATCTTTAATTTTGCCCAACCTAGATCGAGGCACAGACATGGTCTCTGTTACGGATACAAGTGTGTATCCTGTGTTTCTTTTCTCTCCTTCTCCCCTCACAGGTGACAATCATCAGTCCCCAATCAGAAGACACCTGTTCCTTTTCCCTCAACCAATCACAGTCCCTTTCCCTTGGTTTAAAAACCCAGTCAGTTGTTTTCTCCCCAGCTCATTTTTATCTCGCGAGCTCATTATCTCGCTAGCTCATTCTCACTCTGTGATCAAACTTTGTGCTCATTCGCTCTTGTGTCCAATCTCTATCTCCCTGTGTCTCTCTCTCTCTCTCTCTGTATTGATCTCTTTTGTTTTTGCAAACTACATGTCACATTTGTCCGGTAATCCTGTGAGTATTGTTTTGTTATTTGACTGTTTGTTTGTTTGGTGGGAAAAGGGGGTACCAAGACAAGTCGCCCATGGGCATACATTACCCGTAGGAATACTGTGTCTAAGTACCCTAGTTAGAACTGGGCGGACCACCCACTGTATTTTTGGTTAGTTAGCTAGCTGTTGTTGAAATAGGCTAGTCTAGCTTAGGGGTGGTTTTGGATTATTGTTTCGTTGCTTGGGTCCAGCTCAGCCCCTTTTCCCACACCCCTTTACCGTGTGTTTAAAATAAACCTTTTGAGTTTGACGGTAGATTTCAGTTGTCTGTGGTTTTTGGTTCTCACTGTTACATGTCACGATTATAATTTGCATGATTTATGTTACGGGTCTCGTATCCATCCCCCCTAGACCGCTGGGCCAAAGGGGTTCGTAACATAAGTGGGAGCTCATCCGGGATCTGTCATTACTGACGCCCATACCGCTCATGCAGATTGTTATTGTGTGGTTAGTCAGTGTTGAGCGTCATAAGCATTAGTGTTTGCTATTTGTTGGCTCTTGTGTTTGGTAGTAGTTCAAGATGGCTACTTTTGAGTTTAAATCCTTTTTGGATAACCCTTTGTGGGAGGTGTTTAATAAATGTCGTAAAATTGATTTAATGACCTTGGCAGAACATTATTCATTGTCTATTTCTCACAATTTAGTTAAGGCGGAGGTTAAGACACTAGTGTTAAATGTATTGTTGAAAGAGCAGGTGCTTGTGTTACCGCTGCCTGAGCCTACTACCCCTGTAGGGGATGTTGCTGCTCCTGTAAGCCCGTCGGTGTCTGAGACCGAAGGCGAGGCTAAAGCTCCAGCTACATTGCCCCGTTTTGATCCACTCTCCCCACTGTCAACTGGTGATGCCAGAAGGGATGTCCGTTCTATACAGTTTCAACTGGAGGCAGAAGAGAGAGCCCAAATTAGGCGAGAAAATCTCCAGTTAGAAATGTGTAAACTTGAGGCTGAAAGAGAAAGAGAACAGCGGCAGATGGATTTCAAAATGCGCCAGATGGAACTGGAAGCAGAGACAGCGAGGCTAGCCTTCGTTCCTACTGTGCCTGTTAGTGAGTCGTCCTCACCAGCTGTAGCTTCCAACACGTTTGACATTAGTAGGCAGATTGCCTTAGTACCTTTGTTTAGAGAGTCAGAGGTTGACTCCTATTTTTGTGTGTTTGAACGTATAGCTGTAGCCTTGAAATGGCCTGAAGAAGTATGGTGTTTATTGCTACAATGTAAATTAACTGGTAAAGCCCAAGAGGTTTTATCAGCGCTACCTCTGGAAGATAGTTTGAACTATGAAGTGGTCAAAGCTACCGTTCTTCGCGCTTATGAGCTTGTGCCTGAGGCATACCGACAGAGATTTAGGTCTCATAGAAAGTCTTCTAATAAGACTTATGTGGAGTTTGCTAGAGACAAGGGAAATCTGTTTGATAAATGGCATGCTGCTAGTAAGGTAACTGATTTCAACTCTCTCCGGGAGTTAATTTTGTTGGAAGAGTTTAAAAATTGTTTACCCGAACGCATTGTAGTATACCTCAATGAACAGAAAGTATCCTCCCTGTCAGAAGCGTCTGTGTTGGCAGACGAGTTTGTGTTGACGCACAAGAGTGTGTTTTCGGCTCATACTGAGAGTAGAGCTACTGAGTTGCCTACTTTTAGTCCTGGTCGGCCCACAGTATATCAAGCACGCCAGAAAAATGAGCGTCCCTGTTTCTATTGTCATAAAGTGGGACATATGATTAATGATTGCTTCCTACTAAAACGCAAACAAGGGATGCCTATTCGTGCAAAGCCGCCGACAGGTGTTGGGCTAATTCGTACTGTTGTGAGGTCTGAAACGAAACCAGTGCCTCAGGGTAAATGTAGTTTGAAAGTCTCAGTACCCGACCGCAGTTACGAACCGTTCATTTTCGAGGGGTTTGTGTCCATAGCGAATGACGAAGCATCTCAGCGTCCTGTTAAAATCCTTAGAGATACTGGTGCGGCACAGTCATTTATATTGTCTGATGTGTTGCCCTTATCCGACAATACATACTGTGGTTCCAGTGTGTTAGTTCAGGGTATTGAAATGGGTTTTGTCCCAGTGCCGTTGCACTTTGTGAATGTACACTCTGAGTTGATCAGTGGAATATTCAGAGTGGGGGTACGTCCTATGTTGCCAGTAAAAGGTGTGACCTTTATAATGGGTAACGATATTGCTGGAGGAAAGGTAGTACCCGTATTGGAAGTGTTGGATAAAAGTGACCACTCTCTCTCCAATGAGTTGGCACAGAGTTATCCCCATGTGTTCCCCGCTTGTGCTGTCACTCGTGCTCAGGCAAGACAAGTGGGTGACGTGATAGATTTGTCGAACACTGTTCTGTTCAAAGAAGATGATCAAGAGGATGGGTTGTGTACTACCTCTGCGAAGCTGATCACCTCTGACAAACAGACAAGGGAAGAATCGAAGTATGTTGAACTTATTGCTGAGGCAATACAGTTACCAGTCACTCGTGAGCAGCTGATTGCTAACCAGAAGGTTGACAACAAGCTTGCTAAATGTTTTTCTAGTGTTGTCTCATTGGAAGAGGTAAAGAAGAAGAATGTGGCTTACTTTCTTGATGGTAATCTCCTCATGCGTAAATGGACATTCCATGGTGGCGCGGAGGGAGATTGGAATGCTGTTTACCAAATAGTGATTCCTACAGCCTTTCGACACAATGTGTTATCCCTTGCTCATGATCACCAGTGGTCTGGTCATTTAGGAATCACAAAGACTTATGATCGGTTCCTTCGACATTTCTTTTGGCCAGGTTTAAAACAAGATGTGGCTCAGTTCTGTCGGACATGTCACACATGTCAGGTTACAGGAAAACCAAATCAGGTTATTCCTCCCGCTCCTCTTTGTCCTATACCTGTCATAGGTGAACCATTTGAACATGTGGTGGTTGATTGTGTTGGACCGTTACCGAAGACAAAATCGGGTAACCAGTTTCTGTTAACGATAATGTGTATGGCAACAAGATACCCCGAAGCCATTCCTCTGAGAAGGATTACAGCTCCGGTGGTGAGTAAAGCCTTAATTAAGTTCTTCACGACATTCGGGTTACCTAAGGTGGTACAAACTGATCAAGGTACAAATTTCCTGTCAAAGCTCTTCAAGCAGGTGTTAAAATCCTTGTCAGTTGCGCACCGTGTATCAAGCGCATATCACCCAGAGTCTCAGGGTGCGCTTGAACGATGGCATCAGACACTGAAGTCTATGCTACGTAAATATTGTTTGGAATCTGAGAAAGATTGGGATGAGGGAGTTCCTCTAGTTTTGTTTGCTGCTCGTGAAACTGTACAGGAGTCCCTAGGGTTCAGCCCAGCTGAACTAGTGTTTGGTCACACAGTGAGAGGACCAATGAAAGTCCTTAAAGAACAGTTTTTGTCCCAAGAGTTGTGTACGGAAGAAGAGAATGTGTTGGACTACGTTAGTCGCTTTCGTGAGCGCCTACACCAAGCCTGTGCTCTCGCTAAGGAAGCTCTGTCTTCCTCACAAACAAGTATAAAAAGACACTATGATAAACAGGCTGTTTCTCGTCCACTACAGCCAGGTGACCAAGTGCTGGTGTTATTGCCTGTTCCAGGATCTTCACTGTCAGCTCGTTTCTCTGGTCCTTATTTGATTGAAAAGAAGTTAAGTGAAACTGATTATGTGCTTCAAACTCCTGATAGAAAACGCCAATCTCGTGTGTGCCACATTAACATGTTGAAAGCATACCACACCCGACCCATCACCCAGGTAGATGGTTCAACCACAGCGGAAGTTACTGCTATTTCTGCTGCTTCTACGGCTATGATAGTGGACTGTCATATTGATGATGTTGATGGAGATGCATTGGAGTTGCGCAATACTCAGCAGCAGTGTGTTAGATTGCCCAACTCAGAAATGCTGATGTCTCTCCAGTCAGGTCTGGTTCATTTAACGGAAGGACAGGCCGACGATATTGTGAGGCTACTCCACAGTTTTCCATGTCTCTTTAATGACGTTCCTACTTGCACAAATGTGTTGGAACATGACATTAATGTTGGAAATGCTGCCCCTATCAAGCAACACCCATATCGTGTCAATGCTTCTAAGAGGAAGATAATGAGGGATGAAGTGAAATATTTGTTGGAAAATGACCTGGCTACGCCAAGTTCAAGCCCTTGGAGTTCTCCTTGCATTCTGGTTCCTAAACCTGATGGTACGTCCAGGTTATGTACGGATTATCGAAAGGTAAATTCTGTCACATTGCCAGATTCTTTCCCGTTACCCAGACTGGATGACTGTATTGACACTGTTGGTGCTGCTACTTATGTAACTAAGTTGGACCTCTTAAAAGGTTACTGGCAGGTTCCGTTAACCTCACGTGCTTCTGAGATTTCTGCCTTTGTTACCCCAGACAACTTCCTACAATACTCTGTCATGGCTTTTGGGATGCGAAATGCACCAGCCACTTTTCAACGACTGGTTAACACCGTATTAGCTGGCGTTCCTAATTGTAGTGCATATCTAGATGATCTAGTGATTTATTCATCTGAGTGGACAGATCATGTTAACTCTCTAAGGGTAGTATGTGAACGTTTGGCCGCTGCTTCTTTAACCCTGAACTTGGCAAAGTGCGAGTTTGGGAAGGCCACTGTTACCTATCTCGGCAAAGAGGTAGGCCATGGACAGGTGCGCCCTGTTGATGCTAAGGTCTTGGCTATCACTGCATTCCCTGCGCCTACCACCAGACGAGAGCTACGCCGCTTTTTGGGGATGGTTGGCTACTACCGTAGCTTCTGTAAAAACTTCTCTGCGGTAGTTGCTCCATTGACCGATTTGCTCAGTCCGGCAAGATCGTTTGTGTGGTCCCCGGACTGTAAGGTAGCTTTTGAAACTGCTAAAGCACTATTATGTAATACCCCTGTACTTGCAGCTCTGGATTTTGAAAAACCATTTAAACTTGAGGTAGATGCTAGTGCCAGAGGTGCTGGTGCTGTTCTACTTCATCAGGACAAGAGTGGACTGGATCATCCGGTGTGTTATTTCTCCAGAAAATTTAACAAATGTCAGACAAACTATGCCACCATCGAGCAAGAAGCTCTAGCGTTGTTGTTAGCTCTGCAATATTTTGAGGTGTACATAGGGTCTAGTGCCCTACCTGTGACTGTATATACGGACCATAACCCCTTAGTGTTTCTCCACCGTATGTACAACCAGAACCAGCGCCTTATGCGTTGGGCTCTTATTGTACAAAATTATAATTTGGAGATTTGCCACAAAAAGGGTTCTGAAAATATGTTAGCAGATGCTTTGTCTCGTGTGTAATAATTTTTGTATGTTTCGGAAGATTGACTTTGATTTTGTGAGTATTCATTGTAGATACTTTTGTATAAACTGTGTACATACTTTTGGTCGCAATCCCCCCTGGGGGTTGCTCTTTTAAGGGTGGGAGTGTTACGGATACAAGTGTGTATCCTGTGTTTCTTTTCTCTCCTTCTCCCCTCACAGGTGACAATCATCAGTCCCCAATCAGAAGACACCTGTTCCTTTTCCCTCAACCAATCACAGTCCCTTTCCCTTGGTTTAAAAACCCAGTCAGTTGTTTTCTCCCCAGCTCATTTTTATCTCGCGAGCTCATTATCTCGCTAGCTCATTCTCACTCTGTGATCAAACTTTGTGCTCATTCGCTCTTGTGTCCAATCTCTATCTCCCTGTGTCTCTCTCTCTCTCTCTCTGTATTGATCTCTTTTGTTTTTGCAAACTACATGTCACATTTGTCCGGTAATCCTGTGAGTATTGTTTTGTTATTTGACTGTTTGTTTGTTTGGTGGGAAAAGGGGGTACCAAGACAAGTCGCCCATGGGCATACATTACCCGTAGGAATACTGTGTCTAAGTACCCTAGTTAGAACTGGGCGGACCACCCACTGTATTTTTGGTTAGTTAGCTAGCTGTTGTTGAAATAGGCTAGTCTAGCTTAGGGGTGGTTTTGGATTATTGTTTCGTTGCTTGGGTCCAGCTCAGCCCCTTTTCCCACACCCCTTTACCGTGTGTTTAAAATAAACCTTTTGAGTTTGACGGTAGATTTCAGTTGTCTGTGGTTTTTGGTTCTCACTGTTACATGTCACGATTATAATTTGCATGATTTATGTTACGGGTCTCGTATCCATCCCCCCTAGACCGCTGGGCCAAAGGGGTTCGTAACATAAGTGGGAGCTCATCCGGGATCTGTCATTACTAACGCCCATACCGCTCATGCAGATTGTTATTGTGTGGTTAGTCAGTGTTGAGCGTCATAAGCATTAGTGTTTGCTATTTGTTGGCTCTTGTGTTTGGTAGTAGTTCAAGATGGCTACTTTTGAGTTTAAATCCTTTTTGGATAACCCTTTGTGGGAGGTGTTTAATAAATGTCGTAAAATTGATTTAATGACCTTGGCAGAACATTATTCATTGTCTATTTCTCACAATTTAGTTAAGGCGGAGGTTAAGACACTAGTGTTAAATGTATTGTTGAAAGAGCAGGTGCTTGTGTTACCGCTGCCTGAGCCTACTACCCCTGTAGGGGATGTTGCTGCTCCTGTAAGCCCGTCGGTGTCTGAGACCGAAGGCGAGGCTAAAGCTCCAGCTACATTGCCCCGTTTTGATCCACTCTCCCCACTGTCAACTGGTGATGCCAGAAGGGATGTCCGTTCTATACAGTTTCAACTGGAGGCAGAAGAGAGAGCCCAAATTAGGCGAGAAAATCTCCAGTTAGAAATGTGTAAACTTGAGGCTGAAAGAGAAAGAGAACAGCGGCAGATGGATTTCAAAATGCGCCAGATGGAACTGGAAGCAGAGACAGCGAGGCTAGCCTTCGTTCCTACTGTGCCTGTTAGTGAGTCGTCCTCACCAGCTGTAGCTTCCAACACGTTTGACATTAGTAGGCAGATTGCCTTAGTACCTTTGTTTAGAGAGTCAGAGGTTGACTCCTATTTTTGTGTGTTTGAACGTATAGCTGTAGCCTTGAAATGGCCTGAAGAAGTATGGTGTTTATTGCTACAATGTAAATTAACTGGTAAAGCCCAAGAGGTTTTATCAGCGCTACCTCTGGAAGATAGTTTGAACTATGAAGTGGTCAAAGCTACCGTTCTTCGCGCTTATGAGCTTGTGCCTGAGGCATACCGACAGAGATTTAGGTCTCATAGAAAGTCTTCTAATAAGACTTATGTGGAGTTTGCTAGAGACAAGGGAAATCTGTTTGATAAATGGCATGCTGCTAGTAAGGTAACTGATTTCAACTCTCTCCGGGAGTTAATTTTGTTGGAAGAGTTTAAAAATTGTTTACCCGAACGCATTGTAGTATACCTCAATGAACAGAAAGTATCCTCCCTGTCAGAAGCGTCTGTGTTGGCAGACGAGTTTGTGTTGACGCACAAGAGTGTGTTTTCGGCTCATACTGAGAGTAGAGCTACTGAGTTGCCTACTTTTAGTCCTGGTCGGCCCACAGTATATCAAGCACGCCAGAAAAATGAGCGTCCCTGTTTCTATTGTCATAAAGTGGGACATATGATTAATGATTGCTTCCTACTAAAACGCAAACAAGGGATGCCTATTCGTGCAAAGCCGCCGACAGGTGTTGGGCTAATTCGTACTGTTGTGAGGTCTGAAACGAAACCAGTGCCTCAGGGTAAATGTAGTTTGAAAGTCTCAGTACCCGACCGCAGTTACGAACCGTTCATTTTCGAGGGGTTTGTGTCCATAGCGAATGACGAAGCATCTCAGCGTCCTGTTAAAATCCTTAGAGATACTGGTGCGGCACAGTCATTTATATTGTCTGATGTGTTGCCCTTATCCGACAATACATACTGTGGTTCCAGTGTGTTAGTTCAGGGTATTGAAATGGGTTTTGTCCCAGTGCCGTTGCACTTTGTGAATGTACACTCTGAGTTGATCAGTGGAATATTCAGAGTGGGGGTACGTCCTATGTTGCCAGTAAAAGGTGTGACCTTTATAATGGGTAACGATATTGCTGGAGGAAAGGTAGTACCCGTATTGGAAGTGTTGGATAAAAGTGACCACTCTCTCTCCAATGAGTTGGCACAGAGTTATCCCCATGTGTTCCCCGCTTGTGCTGTCACTCGTGCTCAGGCAAGACAAGTGGGTGACGTGATAGATTTGTCGAACACTGTTCTGTTCAAAGAAGATGATCAAGAGGATGGGTTGTGTACTACCTCTGCGAAGCTGATCACCTCTGACAAACAGACAAGGGAAGAATCGAAGTATGTTGAACTTATTGCTGAGGCAATACAGTTACCAGTCACTCGTGAGCAGCTGATTGCTAACCAGAAGGTTGACAACAAGCTTGCTAAATGTTTTTCTAGTGTTGTCTCATTGGAAGAGGTAAAGAAGAAGAATGTGGCTTACTTTCTTGATGGTAATCTCCTCATGCGTAAATGGACATTCCATGGTGGCGCGGAGGGAGATTGGAATGCTGTTTACCAAATAGTGATTCCTACAGCCTTTCGACACAATGTGTTATCCCTTGCTCATGATCACCAGTGGTCTGGTCATTTAGGAATCACAAAGACTTATGATCGGTTCCTTCGACATTTCTTTTGGCCAGGTTTAAAACAAGATGTGGCTCAGTTCTGTCGGACATGTCACACATGTCAGGTTACAGGAAAACCAAATCAGGTTATTCCTCCCGCTCCTCTTTGTCCTATACCTGTCATAGGTGAACCATTTGAACATGTGGTGGTTGATTGTGTTGGACCGTTACCGAAGACAAAATCGGGTAACCAGTTTCTGTTAACGATAATGTGTATGGCAACAAGATACCCCGAAGCCATTCCTCTGAGAAGGATTACAGCTCCGGTGGTGAGTAAAGCCTTAATTAAGTTCTTCACGACATTCGGGTTACCTAAGGTGGTACAAACTGATCAAGGTACAAATTTCCTGTCAAAGCTCTTCAAGCAGGTGTTAAAATCCTTGTCAGTTGCGCACCGTGTATCAAGCGCATATCACCCAGAGTCTCAGGGTGCGCTTGAACGATGGCATCAGACACTGAAGTCTATGCTACGTAAATATTGTTTGGAATCTGAGAAAGATTGGGATGAGGGAGTTCCTCTAGTTTTGTTTGCTGCTCGTGAAACTGTACAGGAGTCCCTAGGGTTCAGCCCAGCTGAACTAGTGTTTGGTCACACAGTGAGAGGACCAATGAAAGTCCTTAAAGAACAGTTTTTGTCCCAAGAGTTGTGTACGGAAGAAGAGAATGTGTTGGACTACGTTAGTCGCTTTCGTGAGCGCCTACACCAAGCCTGTGCTCTCGCTAAGGAAGCTCTGTCTTCCTCACAAACAAGTATAAAAAGACACTATGATAAACAGGCTGTTTCTCGTCCACTACAGCCAGGTGACCAAGTGCTGGTGTTATTGCCTGTTCCAGGATCTTCACTGTCAGCTCGTTTCTCTGGTCCTTATTTGATTGAAAAGAAGTTAAGTGAAACTGATTATGTGCTTCAAACTCCTGATAGAAAACGCCAATCTCGTGTGTGCCACATTAACATGTTGAAAGCATACCACACCCGACCCATCACCCAGGTAGATGGTTCAACCACAGCGGAAGTTACTGCTATTTCTGCTGCTTCTACGGCTATGATAGTGGACTGTCATATTGATGATGTTGATGGAGATGCATTGGAGTTGCGCAATACTCAGCAGCAGTGTGTTAGATTGCCCAACTCAGAAATGCTGATGTCTCTCCAGTCAGGTCTGGTTCATTTAACGGAAGGACAGGCCGACGATATTGTGAGGCTACTCCACAGTTTTCCATGTCTCTTTAATGACGTTCCTACTTGCACAAATGTGTTGGAACATGACATTAATGTTGGAAATGCTGCCCCTATCAAGCAACACCCATATCGTGTCAATGCTTCTAAGAGGAAGATAATGAGGGATGAAGTGAAATATTTGTTGGAAAATGACCTGGCTACGCCAAGTTCAAGCCCTTGGAGTTCTCCTTGCATTCTGGTTCCTAAACCTGATGGTACGTCCAGGTTATGTACGGATTATCGAAAGGTAAATTCTGTCACATTGCCAGATTCTTTCCCGTTACCCAGACTGGATGACTGTATTGACACTGTTGGTGCTGCTACTTATGTAACTAAGTTGGACCTCTTAAAAGGTTACTGGCAGGTTCCGTTAACCTCACGTGCTTCTGAGATTTCTGCCTTTGTTACCCCAGACAACTTCCTACAATACTCTGTCATGGCTTTTGGGATGCGAAATGCACCAGCCACTTTTCAACGACTGGTTAACACCGTATTAGCTGGCGTTCCTAATTGTAGTGCATATCTAGATGATCTAGTGATTTATTCATCTGAGTGGACAGATCATGTTAACTCTCTAAGGGTAGTATGTGAACGTTTGGCCGCTGCTTCTTTAACCCTGAACTTGGCAAAGTGCGAGTTTGGGAAGGCCACTGTTACCTATCTCGGCAAAGAGGTAGGCCATGGACAGGTGCGCCATGTTGATGCTAAGGTCTTGGCTATCACTGCATTCCCTGCGCCTACCACCAGACGAGAGCTACGCCGCTTTTTGGGGATGGTTGGCTACTACCGTAGCTTCTGTAAAAACTTCTCTGCGGTAGTTGCTCCATTGACCGATTTGCTCAGTCCGGCAAGATCGTTTGTGTGGTCCCCGGACTGTAAGGTAGCTTTTGAAACTGCTAAAGCACTATTATGTAATACCCCTGTACTTGCAGCTCTGGATTTTGAAAAACCATTTAAACTTGAGGTAGATGCTAGTGCCAGAGGTGCTGGTGCTGTTCTACTTCATCAGGACAAGAGTGGACTGGATCATCCGGTGTGTTATTTCTCCAGAAAATTTAACAAATGTCAGACAAACTATGCCACCATCGAGCAAGAAGCTCTAGCGTTGTTGTTAGCTCTGCAATATTTTGAGGTGTACATAGGGTCTAGTGCCCTACCTGTGACTGTATATACGGACCATAACCCCTTAGTGTTTCTCCACCGTATGTACAACCAGAACCAGCGCCTTATGCGTTGGGCTCTTATTGTACAAAATTATAATTTGGAGATTTGCCACAAAAAGGGTTCTGAAAATATGTTAGCAGATGCTTTGTCTCGTGTGTAATAATTTTTGTATGTTTCGGAAGATTGACTTTGATTTTGTGAGTATTCATTGTAGATACTTTTGTATAAACTGTGTACATACTTTTGGTCGCAATCCCCCCTGGGGGTTGCTCTTTTAAGGGTGGGAGTGTTACGGATACAAGTGTGTATCCTGTGTTTCTTTTCTCTCCTTCTCCCCTCACAGGTGACAATCATCAGTCCCCAATCAGAAGACACCTGTTCCTTTTCCCTCAACCAATCACAGTCCCTTTCCCTTGGTTTAAAAACCCAGTCAGTTGTTTTCTCCCCAGCTCATTTTTATCTCGCGAGCACATTATCTCGCTAGCTCATTCTCACTCTGTGATCAAACTTTGTGCTCATTCGCTCTTGTGTCCAATCTCTATCTCCCTGTGTCTCTCTCTCTCTCTCTCTGTATTGATCTCTTTTGTTTTTGCAAACTACATGTCACATTTGTCCGGTAATCCTGTGAGTATTGTTTTGTTATTTGACTGTTTGTTTGTTTGGTGGGAAAAGGGGGTACCAAGACAAGTCGCCCATGGGCATACATTACCCGTAGGAATACTGTGTCTAAGTACCCTAGTTAGAACTGGGCGGACCACCCACTGTATTTTTGGTTAGTTAGCTAGCTGTTGTTGAAATAGGCTAGTCTAGCTTAGGGGTGGTTTTGGATTATTGTTTCGTTGCTTGGGTCCAGCTCAGCCCCTTTTCCCACACCCCTTTACCGTGTGTTTAAAATAAACCTTTTGAGTTTGACGGTAGATTTCAGTTGTCTGTGGTTTTTGGTTCTCACTGTTACATGTCACGATTATAATTTGCATGATTTATGTTACGGGTCTCGTATCCATCCCCCCTAGACCGCTGGGCCAAAGGGGTTCGTAACAGTCTCAATGGGGAAAGCTGAGCTGACGACGCTGACTGTGCTAGTGGCAGACTCCACTAAACTAGCAGGCTGGCTAACAGCCTGCTGCCTGGCCTGCACCCTATTTCATTGTGGAGCTAGAGGAGTTAGAGCCCTGTCTATGTTCGTAGATAAGATGAGAGCACCCCTCCAGCTAGGATGGAGTCTGTCACTCCTCAACAGGCCAGGCTTGGTCCTGTTTGTGGGTGAGTCCCAGAAAGAGGGCCAATTATCTACAAATTCTATCTTTTGGGAGGGGCAGAACACAGTTTTCAACCAGCGATTGAGTTGTGAGACTCTGCTGTAGAGCTCATCACTCCCTCTAACTGCGAGGGGGCCAGAGACAATTAATCGATGCCGACACATCTTTCTAGCTGATTTACACGCTGAAGCTATGTTGCGCTTGGTGACCTCTGACTGTTTCATCCTAACATCGTTGGTGCCGATGTAGATAACAATATCTCTATACTCTCTACACTCGCCAGTTTTAGCTTTTAGCCAGCACCGTCTTTAGATTAGCCTTAACGTCGGTAGCCCTGCCCCCTGGTAGACAGTGTATGATCGCTGGATGATTCATTTTAAGTCTAATACTGCGGGTAATGGAGTCGCCAATGACTAGGGTTTTCAATTTGTCAGAGCTAATGGTGGGAGCCTTCGACGTCTCAGACCCCACAACGGGAGGAGTAGAGACCAGAGAAGTCTCGGCCTCCGACTCCGACTCGCTTAATGGGGAGAACCGGTTGAAAGTTTCTGTCGGCTGAATAAGCGACACCGGTTGAGCATTCCTACAGCGTTTCCCTCCAGAAGCCATGAGAAAGTTGTCCGGCTGCGGGGACCGTGCGAGGGGGTTTATACTAACGTTACTATCTGTACTTACTGGTGGCACAGATGCTGTTTCATCCTCTCCTACACTGAAATGACCCTTTCCTAACGATTGCGTCTGAAGCTGGGCTTGCAGCACAGCTATCCTTGCCATAAGGCGATCGTTCTCCTGTATATTATAAGTACAACGACTGCAATTAGCAGGCATCATGTTAATGTTACTTAGCTTCGGCTGTTTGAAGTCCTGACGAACCATGTCCAGATAAAACCTCCGGGGTAAAAAGTCATCATTCCCAGTTCTAGTGCCTTCTGAGAGAAAATGTCACGTTACAGCAGAGATCCTCTATTTTCCAAAAAAGAGGCTATAGAAGGCCAAGAAATGGTCAGAGAGGGCACTTCCTGTATGCAATCTTCTCAGGTTTTGGCTTGCCATATGAGTTCTGTTATACTCACAGACACCATTCAAACAGTTTTAGAAACTTTAGGGTGTTTTCTATCCAAATCAAACAATTATATGCATATTCTAGTTTCTGGGCAGGAGTAATAACCAGATTAAATTGGGTATGTTTTTTATCCGGCCGTGAAAATACTGCCACCTATCCTAAACAGGTTCAACCGCAGCCGTCGACAAAGCAGTTCTTAAAAGAGGAAGTAAACATAGACAAAGCTATATTAAAATTGTCAGTCTAGAGCACCAGTGACAGGGATTTCGAAATGGGAGAAGTTAGGAGCAATTTATATAAGGACGGTATTTGGTATCATGATAAGTTACCAATAATACCTAAGTCATTGTTTAGAGATGCGGCAAGATTGACACATGGGCAGAGCCATGTGTCAACAGGGGTGATAGTAGAGCAGATTCGGAAACACTTTGTGGCCTATTGGATAACGAACTACTTAAAAAAACATTTTTTATAATAGATAAGTATATTAAATGGGAAGAAGCGGTCCCAACTTACTGGGTGGACACAATTAGGGTAGTTGGTTTACTAGTATCTATCTCTTTAAATAATGGATTACATTTTAGCTGATCAGGTAAACCATATAGAATGCCAGAGTTAGGGAGGCCAGAACAGGTAGACATAGAAGTTGAAGATATACTAACAGAACACATGGTTAACCAAACCCGTATGTCCGAGACTTTGTGTCCAACAGGTGAATTACAGGAGAAGATGATTCACTCAATCCAACCAGGAGACTGGGTGTGGATCCAGTCCCTGTGGAGAAAAGAACTGGAAGCAGCCACGGTGGGAGGGCCCATACCAAGTGTTCCTGGTAATAGCCTTCGCGGTGAGAATAGCTGAAAGAGCTACCTGGGTTCATATCACACATTGCGGGAGGGTAAGACACACTGACACTGTCGAACAATCACAGAGTTAGGAGAAGAACCGAATACCAATAAGGTTCGGGGGTTACCTCTCTAACGAAGATTCCCTAACCCGCCCGATCCTCACTATGTGCATTCATAGAAGTGAAAGTGTGGGTTGGCCTCTAGCCAGTGATATATTCGCCGGGAGGGGGTGGGGCTTTACAGCGGTACTGGTCAGTCTGAGCTGTCTGATTGTGGGAGCCATATTCCTAATACACCATGAACCACTCGAGAAGTCAGAAAGTGGTAACTTGACCCATAGTGTAGAAGATGAGGAGTTTTTATAGCCTAGGTACAAAAGGTCACTCGATCTGGATAAAAAGGAAGTGAGAGTAGAGTTAGGGAAGGATGTCTCAATAGAGTTCTATGCAGACCAAATGGGGTCCCTAACCTCCTGGCAGTCTAGGACTCGGACTTCATGGGGAAGATATCTGTGTAGATCCCGGTGTAACTCATGGAATCGGGTCACACAGAGAGAGAAGGCTATGTCAATCCACACACCCAATATAGAAACAGATGGAGTATAGTGAAGGCCAGGGTTTTTGACTGCAATCCAGAGCAAGGGAAGTATTGCTTGAAGATAGGAATGACCATTAAAAGCATAAAGAAAGAGGATTTAGGGTTATGGTATGTTGGCCTTGACCAGACCATTGTCGACACTGCGGTACCATTCCGAGTAGTAGAGGTTAGGACAGGAGATAGTTCTACCGCCAGCCAGAATACCAGTAGTACCCCTGATAAAACGGACATTACCCGTGTAGTCATCCAGAGCCAAGGACCGGTGAGGATAGTTCAGACGAAAGATCTTAACCTGTTGGGGCTAGGGGGCAGTATTTTCACGGCTGGATAAAAAAACGTACCCGATTTAATCTGGTTACTAATCCTACCCAGTAACTAGAATATGCATATACTTATTATATATGGATAGGAAACACCCTAAAGTTTCTAAAACTGTTTGAATGGTGTCTGTGAGTATTACAGAACTCATTTGGCAGGCAAAACACTGAGACATTTTCTGACAGGAAGTGGATACCTGATGTATTGAATTACCTTTAAGCCTATGCCATTGAAACACACAGGGGCTGCTTAATGTTTTGGCGCTTCGTATTGCTTCCACTAGATGTCACCAGCCTTTACAAAGTGTTTTGAGTCTTCTACTATGAGATCTGACCGAACAAGAGCTTTGGAACGGTGATGGCCGATTAGACTCTGGCGATTGAGGTCATGTTGGGTACCCTCGTTCCAATACGTTTTAAAAGAAAATGCATTCGTCCACCTTGAATATTATTCATGTTCTGGTTAAAAAAGGCACTAATGATTTATGCTATACAACGTTTGACATATTTGAACGAACGTAAATATATTTTTTCCCCTCGTTCATGAAGTGAAGTCCGGCGAGCTTAGATCATGTGCTAACAACACGGAGCTTTTTGGACATAAATGATGAGCTTTTTTCAACAAAACTACATTCGTTATGGACCTGGGATTCCTGGAAGTGACATCTGATGAAGAGAATCAAAGGTAATGGATTATTTACATAGTATTTTCGATTTTAGATCTCTCCAACATGGCCGTTTGTCTGTATCGCAAAGCGTATTTTTCTGGGCGCAGTGCTCAGATTATTGCAAAGTGTGATTTCCCGGTAAGGTTATTTTTAAATCTGGCAAGTCGATTGCGTTCAAGAGATGTAAATCTATAATTCTTTAAATGACAATATAATATTTTACCAATGTTTTCTAATTTTAATTATTTAATTTGTGGTGCTGACTTGACTGCCGGTTATTGAAGGGAAACGATTTCCTGAACATCAACGCCATAGTAAAACCCTGTTTTTGGATATAAATATGAACTTGATAGAACTAAAAATGCATGCATTGTCTAACATAATGTCCTAGGAGTGTCATCTGATGGAGATTGTCAAAGGTTAGTGCATCATTTTAGCTGGTTTTATGGTTTTGGTGACGCCTGTCTTTGAATTGACAAAACATTACACACAGCTATTGTCAACGTACTCTCCTAACATAATCTAACTTTATGCTTTCGCCGTAAAACCTTTTTGAAATCGGACAACGTGGTTAGATTAAGGAGATGTTTATCTTTCAAAGGGTGTAAGATAGTTGTATGTTTGAAAAATTTTGAATTTTGACTTTTATTTGGTTTCAAATTTGCCGCTATTTGAAATGCACCTGCTGTTGATAGGGTGCACCACGGGTGGCACGCTAGCGTCCCACATAGCCCCAATAGGTTAAGGAAGTGATTGAGGTGGAGACTTGGTTTGGGGATTCCAACCTATGGCTGGAATGGATTCAGTATACAGCTAGATCAGTAGCTAAAGAAGAAGGTTATGCCTGCACAACAGCCAAACTTCAGTTGACAACCATCCCCTTTCTACTCGATGGAATTAATTTACCAAGGGGAATGGCCTGTATGGTAAAGCTGTTCATGAAGGCAAGGAAGCCAGACAGTTGCACTGATCTGCATTATCTGTATCCTATGTGCCTGTTAGATCCAGACTTCCCCTTTCACAGTCGCAGGAGGAGACTATTATTGTATGGCTCGACACAACACACACGGATGGAACGTAGGGGAAGTAAGAACATGCAATAGGACAGAGAATGTTACAACTGACGAGACAATGAGGGACCTGACTGGGTGGTTGAGTTCCGAGGACTTTAGTAAGATAAAAAGGCCGAGAGCGGATGTCTGGTGGTTGTGTGGAGGTATGAAGCTGTGGCCAAACCTGCCTGCAAATTGTACTGGTATTTGTGCATTGGTACAGTTAGGCATGCCCTTCACCCTTATACAACACAAGACCTAGTGCCAGGTGAAAGAGAGAGGAGGAGAGCTCCGTCAGGGTCCTTTGACGATAGAATTTACATTGATAGCATTGGGGTTCCAAGGGGGGTGCCTGATGAGTTTAAAGCTAGGAATCAGATATGGGCTGGATTGGAATCATGTCTTTTTTGGTGGTCGACTCTCACTAAAAATGTGGATTGGATAAATTACATTTATTATAACCAACTGCGTTTCATCAACTATACCAGAGAGGCAATTCAAGGGTTAGCAGAACAGACAGCTGCGACCACTTTGATGGTATTGCAGAATAGAATAGCTTTGGATATGCTTCTGGCTGAAAAGGGTGGTGTGTGTGTGATGTTCGGATCTGAATGCTGTACTTTCATCCCTGAGAACACAGCTCCAGATGGATCAGTGACCAAGGCCCTGGCCGGTCTAAACAATTTAGCTCAGGAGTTAGCAGAAAATTCCGGGGTGGACACGGCACTCACGGGATTGTTTGATAGTACGTTCGGAAAATTGGTTGTAATCACTGTGTTGTGGACTGCTTTCACCTGTATGACTGTGTTGATATTATGTGGTTGTTGTTTGGTCCCTTGTGCGAGAGGTCTCATTTCCGGGGCTCTGGAGAGATCGATGACGGAGCAGATGGTGAGATACGGACCGATTCCAAGTTCAGACCAGTGGGATGACAAATACCTACCGCCGAGCCTGGTGGAGGATTCATTCAATTACGAGGAGCCCATGTTAGACGAGACCATCTTTAATGTTTAGGAAGACTGTTTCTCTAAATGAAGGTCAATGCAAAAATCCTAATCCGAAGAGTTATGACTGGACATAGGCTTAGAACAGTCATTGATAAGTATGTAATGAAAATACATGTACTCGTTTTCTTTGATCTAGTTTGATTTTGTGTGACATTTCTGAATCCAATAAAAATAGATGTGTTATAGTGTATGTGAAATATTTAGCCAATAGGGTGGATTGTAATGGAAATAATATGATTAAATGTTTGACTAAATGATTTCAACCTGAAAAGGTATAACCGAGTGATTATAAGATGAATGTACTAATGTGTGTGTGTCGGAAAAGTTGAAGCTTAATGATTTAGCAATGTAAGCAACCAGACAGCAGACAACTTGTGACCACTGTGAAACTGATAACAGGAAGAAGGTCTCCCCACCCAGGGAGGGGAGAAACCTTTAGGCTTGCAGTAGATTATGTAACATGGGGCAGGATATGATAAGCAATGTATGAGATGGAGAAGACTTGTAAATAAGCATTGACAGTGTTAATGATTTAGCAATGTAAGCAACCAGACAGCAGACAACTTGTGACCACTGTGAAACTGATAACAGGAAGAAGGTCTCCCCAACCAGGGAGGGGAGAAACCTTTAGGCTTGCAGTAGATTATGTAACATGGGGCAGGATATGATAAGCAATGTATGAGATGGAGAAGACTTGTAAATAAGCATTGACAGTGTTAAAGAAGAGGAGGGGCATTTGTAAGGGGTATGACATATGGTATGACCAAATGTCAGGTATAAAAGGCTGTGTACATTGTATGATATTCAGAGCTCTCGTAAATAAACATTCTGACCAATTGTAGGCTGGCTCTCCGTCTGCTTCATCCAACCAGAATCTTACACCCTCTGGGGGGCAGACTGAGTAGTTTAATTGAAGTTCGGTTTATGAACATTGGGAACAGAATTCCCATGACAGAAGGTAGAAACTAGAGCCTGTAGGACCTGCCTTGTTGATAGTGTTGTTAACCTGTTGGGTCTAGGGGGCAGCATTTGCACGTCTGGATAAAAAAAATGTACCCGATTTAATCTGGTTACTAATCCTACCCAGTAACTAGAATATGCATATACTTATTATATATGGATAGAAAACACTCTAAAGTTTCCAAAACTGTTTGAATGGTGTCTGTGAGTATAACAGAACTCATTTGGCAGGCAAAACCCTGAGACATTTTCTGACAGGAAGTGGATACCTGATGTGTTGTATTGACTTTAAACCTCTCCCATTGAAAAACACAGGGGTTTAGGAATATTTTGGCACTTCCTATTGCTTCCACTAGATGTCACCAGCCTTTACAAAGTGTTTTGAGTCTTCTGGAGGGAGATCTGACCGAACAAGAGCCATGGAACGGTGATGTCCCATTAGACACCTGGCGCGCTACTTCATGTTGGGTACCCTCGTTCCAATACGTTATAAAAGGCTATGCATTCGTCCACCTTGAATATTATTCATGTTCTGGTTAAAAAAGGCCCTAATGATTTATGCTATACAACGTTTGACATGTTTGAACGAACGGAAATATATTTTTTCCCCTCGTTCATGACGAGAAGTCCGGCTGGCTTACATCATGTGCTAACGAGACGGAGATTTTTGGACATAAATGATGAGCTTTTTTGAACAAAACTACATTCGTTATGGACCTGTGATACCTGGAAGTGACATCTGATGAAGAGAATCAAAGGTAATGGATTATTTACATAGTATTTTCGATTTTAGATCTCCCCAACATGACGTCTAGTCTGTATCGCAACGCGTATTTTTCTGGGCACAGTGCTCAGATTATTGCAAAGTGTGATTTCCCAGTAAGGTTATTTTTAAATCTGGCAAGTTGATTGCGTTCAAAAGATGTAAATCTATAATTCTTTAAATGACAATATAATATTTTACCAATGTTTTCTAATTTTAATTATTTAATTTCTGACGCTGACTTGACTGCCGGTTATTGGAGGGAAACGATTTCCTCAACATCAATGCCATAGTAAAACGCTGTTTTTGTATATAAATATGAACTTGATAGAACTAAAAATGCATGCATTGTCTAACATAATGTCCTAGGAGTGTCATCTGATGGAGATTGTAAAAGGTTAGTGTATCATTTTAGCTGGTTTTATGGTTTTGGTGACCCTGTCTTTGACTTGACAAAACATTACACACAACTCTTGTAAATGTACTGTCCTAACATACTCTAAATTTATGCTTTCGCCGTAAAACCTTTTTGAAATCGTAAAACGTGGTTAGATTAAGGAGATGTTTATCTTTCAAATGGTGTAACATAGTTGTATTTTTGAAAAATTTGAATTTTGACATTTATTTGGATTCAAATTTGCCGCTCTTGAAATGCACCTGCTGTTGATGGAGTGCACCACAGGTGGCACGCTAGCGTCCCACCTAGCCCCAAGAGGTTAAGAAGGTAGAGCAGGGATTTATTATGGACAGACTTCTCCCATTCTTAGCTACTGTCGTATCAATATGTTTTGACCATGGCAGTTTACAATCCAGGGTTACTCCAAGCAGTTTAGTCACCTCAACTTGCTCAATTTCCACATTATTCATTACGAGATGAACAGGTGAGCAGTACGCGTCTATGTAATGAGAGCATGAACAGTGTGAGGACCGTTAAAACGTCTTAGGGCTAGGGGGCAGTTTTCGGAAGTTCGGAGAGTCTGGCGAGCCCAAAGTAAAATGCCTGTTACTCAGGCCCAGAAGCTATGCATATAATTGGTAGATTTGGAAAGAAAACACTCTGACGTTTCCAAAATTGTTAAAATAATGTCTGTGAATATAACAGAACAGATATGGCAGGTGAAAACCCGAAGAAAGCACATTTTGCAATATTCTAAGTACATAGCCCAGGCATCACGGGCTAGCTATTTAGACACCCGGCAAGTTTAGCACTCACCATAATCATATTTACTATTATAAAAGTTTGATTACCTTTTGTTGTCTTCGTCAGAATGCACTCCCAGGACTGCTACTTCAATAACAAATGTTGGTTTGGTCCAAAATAATCCATCGTTATATCCGAATAGCGGCGTTTTGTTCGTGCGTTCCAGACACTATCCGAAATGGTAAAGAAGGGACGCGCGCATGGCGCAATTCGTGACAATAAAATTCTAAATATTCCATTACCGTACTTCGAAGCATGTCAACCGCTGTTTAAAATCAATTTTTACGCCATTTTTCTCGTAGAAAAGCGATAATATTCCGACAGGGAATCTCCTTTTCGGCAAACAGAGGAAAAAATCACAAAGGCGGGGGCGGTCGGGTCATGCGCATAAGCCCAGAGTCCCTTGATCGGCCACTTGAGAAAGGCGATAATGTGTTTCAGCCTGGGGCTGGGATGACGACATTCTGTTTTTTCCCGGGCTCTGAGCGCCTATGGACGACGTAGGAAGTGTCACGTTAGAGCAGAGATCCTTAGTAAAAGATAGAGATGGAAAAGAAGTTCAAGAAATGGTCAGACAGGCCACTTCCTGTAAAGGAATCTCTCAGGTTTTGACCTGCCATTTGAGTTCTGTAATACTCACAGACACCATTCAAACAGTTTTAGAAACTTTAGGGTGTTTTCTATCCATATGTAATAAGTATATGCATATTCTAGTTACTGGGTAGGAGTGGTAACCAGATTAAATCGGGTATGTTTTTTATCCAGCCGTGTCAATACTGCCCCCTAGCCCTAACAGGTTAAATATTATAGTTTCTTTACATTTTAGACAACCTGAAGATGATATAGACACGTTATTTGACTTGTTTGGACGAAATACACTGGTAGCTTTTAGAACTTCTTTGTCTGCATGTTGAAGTAGTGGATTTCTGAAGTCATGGCTCCTGCTAAACAGACTATTTTGGGATATAAAGAAGGACTTTATCGAACAAAACGACCATTCATTGTGTAGCTGGGACCCTTGGGATTGCAAATGGAGGAAGATCTTCAAAGGTAAGTGATTTATTTTATCACTATTTGGGATTCTGTGACGCCTGTGCAAGTTTGGAAAATATGTTATTGTGGGGTGCTGTCCTCAGATAATCGAAAGCTATGCTTTCACCGTAAAGTGTTTTTGAAATCTGACAACGGTGTTCGATTGCCAAGATTTTAAGATTTTAAATGATGTATGACACTTGTATTTTCATGAATGTTTAATATGTTTCTATTTTGAATTTGGCGCTCTGCAATTTCACCGGATGTTGTCGTAGGTGTTTTGCTAGCGGTCCACGAGCCCTAAGAATTATTAACCTGTTAGGGCTAGGGGGCAGTATTTGCACGGCTGGATAAAAAAAATGTACCCGATTTAATCTGGTTACTAATCCTACCCAGTAACTAGAATATGCATATACTTATTATATATGGATAGAAAACACTCTAAAGTTTCTAAAACTGTTTGAATGGTGTCTGTGAGTATAACAGAACTCATTTGGCAGGCAAAACCCTGAGACATTTTCTGACAGGAAGTGGATACCTGATGTGTTGTATTACCTTTAAACCTATGCCATTGAAAAACACAGGGGCTGAGGAATATTTTGGCACTTCCTATTGCTTCCACTAGATGTCACCAGCCTTTACAAAGTGTTTTGAGTCTTCTGGAGGGAGATCTGACCGAACAAGAGCCATGGAACGATGATGGCCCATTAGACACCTGGCGCGCGAGTTCATGTTGGGTACCCTCGTTCCAATACGTTATAAAAGAGTATGCATTCGTCCACCTTGAAAATTATTCATGTTCTGGTTAAAAAAGGCCCTAATGATTTATGCTATACAACGTTTGACATGTTTGAACGAACGTAAATATATTTTTTCCCCTCGTTCATGAAGTGAAGTCCGGCGGGCTTAGATCATGTGCTAACAAGACGGAGATTTTTGGACATAAATGATGAGCTTTTTTGAACAAAACTACATTCGTTATGGACCTGTGATACCTGGAAGTGACATCTGATGAAGAGAATCAAAGGTAATGGATTATTTACATAGTATTTTCGATTTTAGATCTCCCCAACATGACGACTAGTCTGTATCGCAACGCGTATTTTTCTGGGCGCAGTGCTCAGATTATTGCAAAGTGTGATTTCCCAGTAAGGTTATTTTTAAATCTGGCAAGTTGATTGCGTTCAAGAGATGTACATCTATAATTCTTTAAATGACAATATAATATTTTACCAATGTTTTTTAATTTGAATTATTTAATTTGTGATGCTGACTTGACTGCCGGTTATTGGAGGGAAACGATTTCCTCAACATCAATGCCATAGTAAAACGCTGTTTTTGGATATAAATATGAACTTGATAGAACTAAAAATGCATGCATTGTCTAACATAATGTCCTAGGAGTGTCATCTGATGGAGATTGTAAAAGGTTAGTGCATCATTTTAGCTGGTTTTATGGTTTTGGTGACCCTGTCTTTGAATTGACAAAACATTACACACAACTCTTGTAAATGTACTGTCCTAACATACTCTAAATTTATGCTTTCGCCGTAAAACCTTTTTGAAATCATAAAACGTGGTTAGATTAAGGAGATGTTTATCTTTCAAAGGGTGTAAAATAGTTGTATGTTTGAAAAATTTGAATTTTGACATTTATTTGGATTCAAATTTGCCGCTCTTGAAATGCACCTGCTGTTGATGGAGTGCACCACGGGTGGCACGCTAGCGTCCCACCTAGCCCATAGAGGTTAACCTACGATGGCTCAGCTTCAAGGGAACGTATCTGCTATTTGTATTTCCAGCTAAGTCCCCTCCTGTTCCATGGTTTAACAAGCGATGACCACTCCACTACCATTCAACTACCTCCTCACATGAACTGGAAGGCACGTCTCATGTGGCCCACTCATCCACTGGCACATTGAATGTTTCCTCTCCAAGCACAGTGAGGGAACCCCTGTCAATTTTTCTGTCATTACTTTATGTAGAGTCAATCACAATCACATTATTACACATCTATGATTTGACTCCTTGCTTGGACTAACTCATTCTTAGCTCTTTTGTCTCACTGTGTAGTGTTTTTGTGTTATTGTCTTCCCGGTCAAATCCTGTCCTGCACTGGTCAAGCCTCTGAACACCTCAACTCATGCCTCATACCCTCATTCAATCACTGCTGTGATCCCTTCCCAAAATGGTGTAAGTAGCCCTCTCATTCCTATTCCCCATAATATTGTACTATAAGTGTCTTTATTAAATGCTTCAGGTTAAAATAATTACTCTTTGACGATTTTTGAAAAACATTTTGACGTCTCTGTGGGTCTCCCATCCTCCTCAACAACAGAAATGTCTAATAACGTCTAATACAATTCATAATTAATAATTCTGCAAGTTTTCTGTGTTCAGAAGCCTGATTCTACTCACTGTGGTAGTGTGGAAGTGTTGAGCTGTATTATTTGGCCTGTGGTCCTGTTGCCCCCAGTCCCAGTGGTGAAGATAATGTCTTAACCTCTATGGGACCGGCGGGACGAATTCGTCCCACCTACGTAACAGCCACTGCCAGCCTGTGGCGCGATTTTCAAAATCTTCAAAATCATATTACTTCAATTTCTCAAACATATGACTATTTTACAGCCATTTAAAGATAAGACTCTCGTTAATCTAACCACACTGTCCGATTTCAAAAAGGCTTTACAACGAAAGCAAAACATTAGATTATGTCAGCAGAGTACCAAGCCAGAAATAATCAGACACCCATTTTTCAAGCCAGCATATAATGTCACCAAAACCCAGAAGACAGCTAAATGCAGCACTCACCTTTGATGATCTTCATCAGATGACAACCCTAGGACATTATGTTATACAATACATGCATGTTTTGTTCAATCAAGTTCATATTTATATCAAAAACCAGCTTTTTACATTAGCATGTGACGTTCAGAACTAGCATACCCCCCGCAAACTTACGGGGAATTCGCTAACATTTTACTAAATTACTCACGATAACGTTCACAAAAAGCATAACAATTATTTTAAGAATTATAGATACAGACCTCCTCTATGCACTCGATATGTCCGATTTTAAAATAGCTTTTTGGTGAAAGCACATTTTGCAATATTCTAAGTACATAGCCCAGGCATCACGGGCTCGCTATTTAGACACCCGGCAAGTTTAGCACTCACCATAATCATATTTACTATTATAAAAATGTCATTACCTTTTGTTGTCTTCGTCAGAATGCACACCCAGGACGTCTACTTCAATAACAAATGTTGGTTTGGTCCAAAATAATCCATCGTTATATCCGAATAGCGGCGTTTTGTTCGTGCGTTCCAGACACTATCCGAAATAGTAAAGAAGTGTCGCGCGCTTGGCGCAATTCCTGACAATAAAATTCAAAGTATTCCATTGCCGTACGTCGAAGCATGTCAACCGCTGTTTAAAATCAATTTTTACGTCATTTTTCTCGTAGAAAAGCGATAATATTCCGACAGGGAATCTCCTTTTCGGCAAACAGAGGAAAAAATCCCAAAGGCGGGGGCGGTCGGGGTCACGCGCATAAGCTAGTGTCTCTTGATGGGCCACTTGAGAAAGGCGATAATGTGTTTCAGCCTGGGGCTGGAATGACGACATTCTCTTTTTTCCCGGGCTATGAGAGCCTATGGAAGACGTGGGAAGTGTCACGTTAGAGCAGAGATCCTTAGTAAATGATAGAGATGGCAAAGAAGTTCCAGAAATGGTCAGACAGGCCACTTCCTGTAAAGGAATCTCTCAGGTTTTGACCTGCCATTTGAGTTCTGTTATACTCACAGACACCATTCAAACAGTTTTAGAAAATTTAGGGTGTTTTCTATCCATATGTAATAAGTATATGCATATTCTAGTTACTGAGTAGGAGTGGTAACCAGATTAAATCGGGTATGTTTTTTATCCAGCCGTGTCAATGCTGCCCCCTAGCCCTAACAGGTTAATTGAGCTTCTTGTCTGTGACTGAGATACGTAATCTGCACATTTACTAAAACGTCAGCTCTCATCTCTCCCAATGTTCTCAATGTCAAACGATGAAGGCCGGGTAGTTTTTTTTTATGATTGCAACCCAGGTCATTTTAGTCGGCTGGCCCTCGCTACATATTCGTCGCCAGACCCACTGGCTCCAGGTCATCTAGAAGTCTATGCTAGGTAAAGCTCCGTCTTATCTCAGCTCCCTGGTCACGATAACAACACCCACCCGTGCTCCAGCAGGTACATCTCACTGGTCATCCCCAAAGCCAACACCTCCTTTGGCCGCCTTTCCTTCCAGTTCTCTGCTGCCAGTGAATGGAACGAATTGCAAAAATCACTGGTTGGAGACTCATATCTCCCTCACCAACTTTACACATCAGCTATCTGAGCAGCTAACCGATCGCTGCAGCTGTACATAGCCCATCTGTAAATAGCCCACCCAATCTACCTACCTCATCCCCATATTGTTTTTATTTACTTTGCTGCTCTTTTGTACTCCAGTATCACTACTTACACATCATCATCTGCTCATCTATCACTCCAGTGTTAATCTGCTAAATTCTGATTACTTTGCTACTTCGGCCTATTTATTGCCATACCTCCTCACGCCATTTGCACACACTGTATATAGACTTTCTTTTTTCATTTGGGTTGACTGTACGCTTGTTTATTCCATGTAACTCTGTGTTGTTGTTTCTGTCGCACTGCTTTGCTTTATCTTGGCCAGGTCGCAGTTGTAAATGAGAACTTGTTCTCAACTAGCCACCTTGTTAAATAAAGGTGAAATAATACAAATAAAAAGATCCTATATCATAATGAATCAGATTACATGGAGAGGGGGGACCTGATCCTAGATCATAATGAATCAGAATACATGGAGAGGGGGGACCTGATCCTAGATCATAATGAATCAGATTACATGGAGAGGGGGGACCTGATCCTAGATCATAATGAATCAGATTACATGGAGAGGGGGGACCTGATCCTACATCATAATGAATCAGATTACATTGAGAGCCGGATATATATAATATACTGTGGCAAACCTCTTCAAAGTTAGGAGCGTTTGTCACAAATTAAGTGGGAAACTGTCACCAAAGTCAGCCCAGAATGAAAGTTCTTTCGAACATGACAGTACCTGTGTGTTTGTTTCCCTGTCCTGGTCCACCCAGGCCGCAGGTAAGGTCAAGGATAGCAGGGTTCGGTACACAAATCTGGTTCTCGGTAGGTCCAGGTCTAAACGCCAACAGGTAAGTCCAAAACAGTCCAGCTCGTACACGGTAAATCCAGCCAATGTAGATTGTCTCTTTCTCTATGGTTCATAGATCCTTCCCGCCCTCTCTCTCTCTTCCTGGTTTTTCTTGACCTTTTATCTGTGGGTTGGCTCCACCTTCTGAGGGTTCCCCTTGCTTCTGGGAATTGTAGCTTTGGCAGTCGGCCATTTTGTGATCTATAGTTCTGATCGGGGTGGCCATTTTAGTGATCGGGCAGAGCCCGTTTATTAGTTCTGCCCTCACATATCTGCCATTTATCACTCGACCCCCTTCTTTGCCACACATCTCCCCCCTAGATCCGACCCCCTAGGTCGGGCTACCGCAGAAAAATATGCGTGCATGCGGGATAACCCATCCACATTTCCCATTTCCTTTCCTGCTCTGTGTTTCAAGTCAAAGTGAAACGGTTGGAGACTCAAAAACCACCGCATCACCCGAGCGTTCTTCTCTTTAGCCCTATGCATCCAGGTGAGTGGTGCATGGTCACTGATGAGGGTGAAGTGGCGCCCCAGCAGGTAGTATTTCAGGCTTTCCAGAGCCCACTTTACTGCCAGCGCCTCTTTCTCAACAACTGAGTAGTTGGTTTCCCGTGGTTCCAGCTTCCTGCTTAAAAACAGGATGGGGTGTTCCACCCCTTCTACCTCTTGGGACAGCACTGCTCCCAAGCCGACCTCTGAAGCATCCGTCTGAACCACAAACTCTCTCTCAAAGTCTGGTACCACCAGCACTGGATTACAGCAGAGGGCCTCCTGTAATGTCCTAAATGCTTTGGTGGCCCTTTCATCCCACTTGACCATGTTTGGCCCTCTGGCTCTAGTCATGTCGGTGAGTGGGGCGGCCACTGTGGCATAACTTGGGATGAACTTCCGGTAGTACCCGGTCAGCCCTAGGAAGGCTCGAACCTGCTTCTTATTTACTGGTTTCGGCCATTCTCTAATTGCCTCCACCTTCTTACGTTGGGGTTTGATTAATCCTCTTCCCACTGTGTATCCCAGATACTCCGTTTCCTCTAACCCCACATAACACTTGGCAGGGTTCGCTGTGAGCCCTGCCTTTCTAAGGGCGTCTAACACTGCCTGTACCCGGGGTAAGTGGGATTCCCAATCTGGGCTGTAGATCCCCACGTCATCTAAATAAGCTGCAGCGTATGCTTGGTGCGGTTTTAGGACCTTGTCCATGAGCCATTGAAAGGTGGCTGGGGCCCCGTGTAGGCCGAATGGCATGACGGTGTATTGAAACAAACCGTCAGGGGTTGCAAAGGCTGTCTTTTCTTTGGCCCTGGGGGTCAGAGGAATTTGCCAGTACCCTTTTGTCAGGTCCAGGGTCGTAATGTACCGAGCTTTACCAATTTTCTCCAGTAGTTCGTCTACTCTGGGCATGGGGTAGGCATCAAACTTGGAGATTTCATTTACCTTCCGAAAGTCGTTACAGAACCGCAAAGACCCATCGGGCTTGGAGACCATCACAATTGGGCTAGACCACTCACTATGTGACTCTTCGATCACTCCAGCTGTCAACATTTTCTCCGTCTCTGCTCTAATCGCTGCCTGTCGAGCCTCGGGTACCCGATATGGCCTCATGCTCACTTTTCTCCCTGGTAGGGAAACGATATCATGAGCTGTAACCTCAGTTCGGCCGGGTACCTCTGAAAACACATCTCTGTTTTTCTGGATCAGGGTCTTTACTTCCTGTACTTGTGCTGGGGACAAAGTAGGTGAAATATTTACTTCGGCTGTCTCCTGAGTGTGTGTGGGGTACGTAACCATTAGTGTTTCTCTCTCTCTCCGTGCTTTTAACAGGTTTATGTGATATATCTGTTCCTGGGGCCGTCGACCTGGCTGTCGGATCCGATAATTAACTTCTCCTATTCTCTCCAGTACTTCATATGGTCCTTTCCATGTTGCTAGTAGTTTGCACTCTACCGTGGGGATCAGCACTAACACCTTATCTCCCGGTTGAAATTCCCTCAGGGTAGCCTGCCGGTTATAAGTGTGCCGCTGGTGCTCTTGTGCTTGTCTCATGTGCTCTCTGATGATGGGCATGACTGTGGCTATCCTGTTTTGCATTGCCGTGACGTGCTCTATGACACTAGTATACGGGGTGGATTGGTGTTCCCAGGTTTCCCGGGCGATGTCTAAGATTCCCCGGGGGTGCCTCCCATATACCAGCTCGAAGGGAGAAAACCCCAGCGAGGCTTGAGGAACCTCTCTAATGGCAAACATCAGATATGGCAACATGCAATCCCAGTTTTTCCCATCCTTGTCGATTACCTTCCTGAGCATTGACTTCAGGGTCCGGTTGAATCTCTCAACCAGCCCGTCCGTCTGTGGATGGTAAACCGATATCCTCAACTGTTTCACCTGCCACAATTTACAAAGGTCCGCCATAAGGCGGGACATAAAGGGGGTCCCCTGGTCAGTAAGGATCTCCTTTGGGACCCCGACCCTGGTGAACAATAGCACTAGTTCCTTGGCGATATTTTTGGAAGCCATTGTCCGAAGGGGAATGGCTTCTGGGTAGTGAGTGGCATAATCTAGAATGACCAGAATGTATTGGTGCCCTCTGGCAGATTTGGGTAGTGGGCCCACTATATCCATCACTATCCTCTCAAATGGCGTTTCGATTATGGGGAGTGGCACTAACGGGCTTCTAAACGCTGGTCGGGGAGCTGTTACCTGGCACTCCGGGCACTCTCCACAGTGCCGAGCCACTTCAGCCTGAATTCCTGGCCAGTAAAACCTCCTTACAATCCGGTCTCGGGTTTTATCGATACCAAGGTGTCCACCCAGAATGTGCCCATGAGCTAGATCCAGTACTGTCTTCCTGTACCGGGTGGGGACCAACAACTGTTCCACCACATCAACCCCTATTTTTGAGACTCTGTACACCAAACCATTTTTCATGATGAAGTGGGGAAAACTATTAGGCATCATCCTATCATTTATGGGAGTACCATCTACGACCTGCACGTCTGCTCTGGCTTGCTGCAGGGTTGGATCCTGGTGTTGGGCCGTCCCGAAATTAGTCATGGACCCTGCCAGATCTGCTGGTTCTAGATAGTCATCCTCTGGATTCAGATCGACCCCAGCCCCACTAGTACTGGGCTGTTCATTATCAACAAGGTTTGCCACTTCATCCTCATCCTCCCCTACTAGTACCTGTGAGGTTGGCCCCTGGGAGACCTCTTTTTTTGGCCTTGGTTGAAGGCCCCATGCTTCTTCCTGCTTGGTCAGGGTTGTTGGCTTCTCAAATATGCCATTCTTTTGGCCTAACTTCGCAAAGTTAGGAAAGTATCTACCCAATATTACATCATATGGCATCTTTGGGACCACGCCGACCTCATAATCCAGCAGACCGTCCTCTGTTTGTATGCTCACTAAGGCTGTGGGGTACAGACGGGTATCCCCATGAATGCACGTAACACAGATATCCTGACTTGTATCCAGTTTATGCGTCGGCACTAGGTTTGCAACGACCAGGGTTAGCATACTGCCGGAATCCAGTAGTGTTTCAACCTCTTTCCCTTCAACCTTCACCCTGCACATATGTTTGTTTCTTGATCTTTCAAGTACAGTGGTTACCACGGGACATGCATACCATATCTCATCTTTTTCACCGAGGTTACATTGGATTGGCTCTTCTTTAATAGGGCAGTAGGCTGCAATATGTCCCGGTCGATTACAATTGTAACAGATAATAGGGTTTCGGGGGAGAGACCCCCTCAACCCCCAGTCCCGGTTTCTGTTTTTTCCCTTAGTGTCTCGGCCCGATTCTTATTCTTTCCTCATGGCCCCACGCTGCTCTCCTCCCCCTCCACCTGTTGGGACAGTCTTACCCTGTCCGCTGGTTCGCCCAGGCCTGGGGAATGGGAATCTTTCCTCCTGCGCCTGCTCAGCTGTTCCTGCCGTACAATACCATTCAACCAGGCCCACGAGATGGTCGGCGGAAAGTACATCGTTCTGGCCAACCCATCGTCGCACTTCTTGGGGTAGACCTCGCTGAAACTGGTTGAGTATGATGGTCTCGACGACCTCGGCGGACGAACGGGTCTCCGGTCGCAACCATTTCTGTGCCAGGTGAATCAAGTCGAACATCTGTGTTCGGGGGGGTTGTCCCGGTCTGTAGGACCACTGGTGGAAGCGGTGTGCCCTCACGGTATCGGTCACTCCCAGTCTAGTCAGAATCTCTCCCTTTAGTTTATCGTAATCCTGTGCATCCTTCAACTCCAGGTCGAAATATGCTTTTTGAGCGTCCCCTGCCAGGTATGGTGCCAGAAGCCCTGCCCATTCTTCTTTCGGCCACTTCTCCCTCTCTGCCGTCCTTTCGAAGGTGGTAAGATATGCTTCCCAATCATCCCGTTTATTAGTTCTGCCCTCACATATCTGCCATTTATCACTCGACCCCCTTCTTTGCCACAATACCCTACTATTTTTTAATATTTAATATGCCATAAACTGTTTTTTTTAAACAGTTTCAGTAATTCATTGTAATTAACTTAATCATTATGTCACACCCCTCTCTATTGTCATTGGTTGCATTAATTACACTGTTCGTTTACATAACCTGGTTCAAGTATTGATGACATCACCCTGAAGAAGGCACAGTGATGCTGAAACGTTGGTAAATACTGTCGTGTCTTTGGCTATGCCGGATTAAGTGATATGACATGCTAACTTATAAAATGATTTCTCTGTAATTAATATTACCTGATTAAGATAATCATGTAAAAGTAATTAACTAGAAAGTCGGGGCACCACGGAAGAACGTTTATAGAGCCGTTATCTTCCGAATAAACTCTTAAAATACTTTGTAATATTTTACATCGATAGCAGTCAATATTAACCCTTGTTTTATTTTCAGTCTCATAATGAAAGTTGTAAGTTCTTGGCTATCTTCACGAACCCTGGCTAACAAGTTGAATCAGCAATACAAAATTGGGTTTAATTATTTATTTACTAAATACCTAACTAATCACACAGAATTACAAATACACAGACTACAATGATGTCATACAGAAAACGTCCTGGTGGACGGAACCTGTATGAAAGCTAGTTACACAAAGGAAAGGGGGTTGGGCTTGAATGAAAGAGCGGGAAGATTTAGGAACACAGAAACAGCAGCTATGCTATCGTAAATACATTATCTTATGCATTCTAAATTACCGCCCATTTGGAAAAGGAAAATGCAATAAATATTTACTCTGAGCTGCGCTTCGGTAGATTGGTCGTAGATGCTGGCCGGGTTGGCCAACAGACCTTCCGTACTCGGAAGAATGTCTCTGGTGGTAAATTGGATACGTGGTGGTATCTTCGTCTGGTTGTTAGACTGGATCCGTCGTCCGTCCTTTCCTAGCCCACGTAAGCAGCGGCCGCTGCTAACTCAACGGCTAGGAAGTAGCACTTCTGTAGTGAATAAGCTCAAAGTTCATACCATTCGCCACCAAAGCTCACGCCGAGGTTGGCTTAGTTCTGTTCTTGACATGTGTGTCCTTCTAACGTAGAGGCTGCAGACCTCCCGTACTGGAACAACCTGGTTATCTTTTCGTCAAAGGATTATATAGTGGGGAGGGGGAGGGAGGTGTTTCATCCTTTATAACCCCTGTCTCTTCACAGGGTTGGGTTACTGATCGAGCAGGGCACTTTCCTTATGAAAACCCAAATCTCTCATTCGGAAGCTAAAATTACATTTCATCTCCTAACAAACATTTTCAATATCAAACATTTCAATTGCATAACAATTATAGAGCATAACAATTCCATGTGACTCTGATAACTAGAGGGTGTATACTTTCTCAGATACAGTCCATATACAGTTTATGTCGTCCTGTCATCAGTCATAATGTCTCAGATGACAACCGAACTGACATACATACTCATTACGTTCCCAAGCATATTTCCAACTGGTTTTATTAACAAAATATGTTGTACCTTTCTCCATTTGTTTGATGTTCCCAGACTCTCTATATTTAACAGGACAGCAGTCCTTCAGTAGGGTCAGTAAGAGAGGGGAAGGGGGAAAGGTATTTATGGGGGGGGTCATAAACCTTACCCACAGGCCAACGTCATGACAGTCCCCCCATGTTGGGTTCAATCTTGCGATTAAACTGCATGTTGTAAACCAATAATAAAAATGAACGTGGGTTGTCCTGGTTGTGGATCATCGTTGTGGTCCCCATCTGGCGGTCGACCTGGGTAGGGTGTCTGCAAATGAAGAAGTCCGCTCCGAGGCTGGGCAGTAGATGTCCAGTTGGTGGTTGCTATTGCAGTCCCCCCTCTGGTGGTCGACCCGGGTAGGGTCTCTGCAAATGAAGATGTCCATTCCATGACTCAGCAGCGGATGTCCGGATTGGGATCGCCATTCCGGACCCGTCGTCTGGTTGTCCAGACTAGAATATCTGGGCAGTAACTTAGGCAGATGTTAACAACGCACGCACACACACTCATGAAATATATCATTACATTTCCTCCCAAATGAGCGGCGTTGTGGCACTAACTGATGTTGTATGGGGGAGTTGTTTATGGCTGTATCACTTTCTATGTGCCGAAGAAAATGAAACAAAATGAATGAAAGCATAAACAAAACAAAATATAGTTATGCCACCTTAATCATCTAATTGGACTGTATTCTATCTACGTCCATGGTCTTGGCAAAATGACCCTATCATGGCATTGTCTAATGACATATTTAGGGCTTTCCTAATTTGCGGGGTGGCGCTTAGGGTACTATCCTAAGTTGACAACTATATGATAAGTCTACAGCTGTAAGGCACTAGTTTTGGGCAGTCTACAGGATGACCTATGGACTTCTGGTTAGAAAACTGGTGAGTGCTGTAGAGTCAAAGGCCTAGAAGTAAATGTTCAACTTTACTAAGGCTGGTATTTTGCTTGGACCCTTAAGTGATCCTAGCATAAATCCTAATTGGATGTTCCGTTGTGCATGTGCGTTTATGCTTACACAATCGCACATGTCAAGGGAAGAAAACCAAGTATCCTGGCAGATTACAACTTGTTCAGAATGAGTCTGACGTAGTCAGGTAATTTTCAGGTCAATGCCTGGAGGTCAGTCAGAATTGGTGTCAAGGGAGTCTGTAGTAGTTTTCTACAAGTCACGGTGTCTTCCACTATTGTCGTGGCGGTAGGTATGAAGTCTATTTCATAGCTATGTTATCCACGGAGGAGCTAACCTCACGACGGAAGTACTCTAAGTATTAGACCAGTCGTACGTGGTGTGATCATGGTTCATGACTTCTAATAACTTTTCTTCTGAACGGAGGGTTCTATTTATTAGTGGCATGTGTTAACCATTGGAAGAGGGCACTGGTGATTCCCTTCCCCGTGTTGCACTCTGAGTGACTCCTATGTCGCTATTATCAATAGCAATTTAACTTGTGAGGTTACTAATCCACTTACTGAGTGTTGCTGGACTGACTGTGGTATTGGTACTGGTATTCAAGGGGTCCAGTTGTCCCGATTTATTCTGAAATATTATCTACCGGAACACATGATTGGAGCATATTACTAGTTGTATTGTAGTTGAACCTACACATGGCAAGGAATGACTATTGTTGCCATTTGTTTTGGAGGTGGACAAGTCCATTGGACTTCCTTTACGACCAGTGTGGTACACCTCAGTACTATCTTAGATGTGTTCTAAGATAATCCCCGTCTAGGGGCCTGTCTGCTCCTCACTGTTCTCATAGGGGAGTTTACAACTAGATTTGATTTATGCTCTGGCGGCCTCGTACGGTGTTGTCCGTAGTCTTGACCCCCCCACCGGCCTCGATGAGGCTCATCATGGGTCTGGGCTACTATTCCCCCCCTTTGTGTCTCAGGACCCCCCCACCAGCGGGTGGTGTTGGTGTCCGAGGCGCAAACAAAAAGGTCGGACCCTATGTACGAGTTGTCCGTGGCCGCGTTATTATGAGAATGGCTGTAACCTTTCAACCAAATCTCCTGGTGTTTGTGCTTCAACACCCTCAGTGGCTGTCGAGGTCTGTCAGTCACCACCGCGTCCGCGTGTGGCAACCTCTTCAGTACCTGCAAACTGAGACGAGGATATCGGTCTGTGATATCGCAAAGTGTTTCACCAGTGGGAGTCATCGGTTCAGTTGCTGGACTGACGCCATTAGCGTCATTGTAAGGGTTGAGAGTCCCCAACAAAGCAGAAGGTGTATCATCGGAAGCAGAGTGTACTCTGCGCATCAATGTTTTTCTTGCAGAGACGGCCGCAGTGCTTGCGGAAGTGTCCGAAGGGCAAGAGAAGTTCATCTCAACTACCGTATTGCACGACTGCAAGGAGGAGGGAAGTTGCTCATTCACAGAGACAGCTGGCTCGAAATCATGAAAAGAATGGTCAATCAGATTGGCTGATGGAATGTGTCGAGATATCGTAATATCTCCTTGGATCGGATTCTGCACCAAGAGGTTTCTAAACGTCTTTTTCCCAAGGGGTGCTTTCGACAGATACCCCTCGTGAATGACTGCATTGCAGCTAGCGTTAGGGGAAGACAGTGTGGTCAGTGGAGAAGGCACTGTGGCCTGTGACCATACCTGGTTGGTTTTCCAATCCATCAATGGGAGTAATCGATCCATCAAGTCTGCTCCAAGTAGCAGGGGTACAGTTTCGAGGCTGGTAACATACACAGGGTGAACGAGCGATACGTTCTTGAAGTGTAGTTTCAGCATGACTCTCAACGTGAGAGTCGAGGTAGTCTGAGTGACCCCTCGAAGTGTAGTTTCGCATCGTTCCACTTTTAACCAACGTTTAGTTGGCTTCAAAGCCCTTTTGAGATCATCAAACAATGTTTGAGAGATAAGTGATATTGTCGCACCCGAATCAATTAGCGCATGACAAGTTAATCTAACCACACTGTCCGATTTCAAAAAGGCTTTACAACGAAAGCAAAACATTAGATTATGTCAGCAGAGTACCAAGCCAGAAATAATCAGACACCCATTTTTCAAGCCAGCATATAATGTCACCAAAACCCAGAAGACAGCTAAATGCAGCACTCACCTTTGATGATCTTCATCAGATGACAACCCTAGGACATTATGTTATACAATACATGCATGTTTTGTTCAATCAAGTTCATATTTATATCAAAAAACAGCTTTTTACATTAGCATGTGACGTTCAGAACTAGCATACCCCCCTAAACTTCCGGGGAATTCGCTAACATTTTACTAAATTACTCACGATAAACGTTCACAAAAAGCATAACAATTATTTTAAGAATTATAGATACAGACCTCCTCTATGCACTCGATATGTCCGATTTTAAAATAGCTTTTTGGTGAAAGCACATTTTGCAATATTCTAAGTACATAGCCCAGGCATCACGGGCTCGCTATTTAGACACCCGGCAAGTTCAGCACTCACCATAATCATATTTACTATTATAAAAGTTTGATTACCTTTTGTTGTCTTCGTCAGAATGCACTCCCAGGACTGCTACTTCAATAACAAATGTTGGTTTGGTCCAAAATAATCCATCTTTATATCCGAATAGCGGCGTTTTGTTCGTGCGTTCCAGACACTATCCGAAATGGTAAAGAAGGGTCGTGCGCATGGCGCAATTCGTGACAAAAAAATTCTAAATATTCCATTACCGTACTTTGAAGCATGTCAACCGCTGTTTAAAATCAATTTTTACGGCATTTTTCTCGTAGAAAAGCGATAATATTCCGACAGGGAATCTCCTTTTCGGGAAACAGAGGAAAAAATCACAAAGGCGGGGGCGGTCGGGTCATGCGCCTAAGCCCAGTGTCCCTTGATCGGCCACTTGAGAAAGGCGATAATGTGTTTCAGCCTGGGGCTGGGATGACGACATTCTGTTTTTTCCCGGGCTCTGAGCGCCTATGGACGACGTAGGAAGTGTCACATTAGAGCAGAGATCCTTAGTAAAAGATAGAGATGGAAAAGAAGTTCAAGAAATGGTCAGACAGGCCACTTCCTGTAAAGGAATCTCTCAGGGTTTTGCCTGCCAAATGAGTTCTGTTATACTCAGACACCATTCAAACAGTATTAGAAAATTTAGGGTGTTTTCTATCCATATGTAATAAGTATATGCATATTCTAGTTACTGGGTAGGAGTGGTAACCAGATTAAATCGGGTATGTTTTTTTATCCAGCCGTGTCAATACTGCCCCCTAGCCCTAACAGGTTAAGGGTTTCAAATGCAAATGCATGCAGGATTCGCGGTAGTTAAACAACAGGGAAAGGCTTTCACTGAGGAAATATTCGAATATTGTCCTCAACCCTGTTCGGCCCAGTTGGCTGAACTACAGGCACTGACTGCAGCATGTGTGCTAGGTAAGGGAAAGGCAGTTAATATCTGTACTGATTCAGCTTACGCACATGGTATATGTCATCTATTTGGGGCAGTCTGGAAACAGAGAGGATTTTAAAAAAGTGATGGTACTCCCATTCAGCATCACGCGCAAATTGTTAAACTAATGACAGCGCTAATGTACCCTCGGAAACTAGCAATAATCAAATGTCAAGCGCACAAAAAAGGTAATGACTTTGTTATTAGGGGTAATAATGCAGCTGATGAAGCTGCCAAGAAGGCATCTAGATGTATTGTCCCTATTTTAACTGCACCTTTGATGGATATGGTTGGCATCGTGCCAATTACAACTCCGGCTGAGTTGGTTCAAATTCAGTCTCGTGCTGGAATTACTGAGCAAAATACCTGGCTACAGAGGGGAGCCTCTGTTGACAGACATGGAGTATGGAGAACACATGACGGTGCCATCCTGGCCACCACTACTTTATTGACATTGCTGATTAATAATGCACATGATCTAGATCATTGTGCAAGGGGGGAGGTGATAAGAAAAATCAAAAAACAAGGTTTTTGGTCACCTTATCTACAAGCAACAGTAGATGAGATCTTGTCAAAATGTGAAATATGTGCGAAAAATAACATACGTAAAGGCATAACTACGCCCATAGGGCACATACCGGTGCCAGAAGGTCCATTCCGACACATTGTGATGGACTACGTAGACATGATAAAACCTATACGAGGTAAAAGGTACATGTTAGTCATCATAGACAGGTTTAGCAGATGGATAGAAGCAATACCGTCGGCTGATCAGGGATCGAGCACAGTGATAAAATTCCTATCAAAGGAAGTAATACCCAGATTTGGTATTCCGTCCGAAATCAGTTCAGACAACGGTTCAGCGTTTATGCAAAAAGTTGTAAAAACAATAATACAGCAGTTAAGGATGAAACAAAGGTTGGGATGTGTCTATCATCCGCAATCACAAGGTTTAGTTGAGAGAGCTAACGGAACTCTGAAAAATAAGATAGTAAAGATTTGTTTAACCACAGGGCTTAATTGGGTGGATGCTTTGCCGCTCGCACTAATGAGTTGCCGCATGGAAACTAACAGAAACACGCATTTATCACCACATGAAATGCTTACGGGTCGACCCATGCCTGTACCAAAGTTAGGAGGACTATACAAAGGTCCCTCCTTAGATATATTGCAAAAAGAATTAAAAACATATGTACAGCATCTAACTGAGATACATGAAGCTATATATTCACAGGAGAAAAAGAAGGTACCTGAGCCAGGACCAGAGAGACCACTCCCAGTGATACCAGGGGATCTGGTCTACATTCGGGTGTTCCGGAGGAAGTGGAACCAGCCAAGGAGAGAAGGACCCTACGAGGTGGCCAACGCGACACCGACGGCCGTCCAGGTGAAAGGAAGTCAGACGTGGTACCATCTAAACCACTGCACCAGGGTCCCATCGGAGAGGAGGAGACAACCGAATAGAGATGAGGACACAGAGGATGCTGATTCACCAGGTGGGAGCCCGGAAGGAGCAGGAGCAGCGGAAGAGATCGAGGCGCCGGGGAGGAGTCAAGAAGTCAGCAGACCAAGTGAAAACCAAGATACGACTGATGCACCGCCGAATGCAGCCAGACGAGGACGAAAGAAAGACAATGCTGGAGAAAAAACCTGCAACCAAACGATATTCACTCCTGTGGGGCCAGAGAGTCCAGGGTTGGGGGGGAGTGACATGCCTGCTACTCCTAATGACATACCTATTGTGGCAGACCTCCTTGACGGAAGCCCTTTACAGTGGGACCCCGAAGTACCACCTACAGAATGGGAGAGACTCTTTCCTGAAATCAATGCCTTTCCAGATGGAAGCCCAATCGGGTCAGAGGAGGGAGCCCCACAAGAAGGAGGAGAAGGAGGACCCCCACAAGAAGGAGGAGAAGGAGGACCCCCACAAGAAGGAGGAGAAGGAGGACCCCCACAAGAAGGAGGAGAAGGAGGACCCCCACAAGACGGAGGAGAAGGAGAAACCCCACAAGAAGGAGGAGAAGGAGGCGTACCACAGACTGAAGAAGAAGGGGATTTCCCCACAATTGATTTTTCAGCTCTTGAATGGTCCCCTTAACAGACAATTGAAGTTAGAAAGACAAGAGAACAGTGACAATGGCATGACAACCACATCAGTAGACGTTGGTGAAGAAACAACAGACTCAAGCACAATCAATCAGTATGGTGGAAGCAGGAAGAAACGAGGGGAACCCGCTGAACAATCGGAAAAAACTGACAATAGGATTAGCATCCCCATTCCACCCCAGATAATGACTCAAGAAGAAGTTCAGAGATCCCTCTCAATCCGGAGGATCAGACCTCCACCAGAAATAGCACTCTGTGGATGGACCTCTCATCTGACATTAGGAGAAGCCATCTGGGACTCGAAAGAATGCAACTTGACGATAACTAGAGGAGAGGACACTTGGCTGATCACCATGAAGAAGCGTGATCAAGAGGAAGGTGGAGAATATATAGTAGAAATAGTGAGTACTAAATTGACTGAAGGGAATAGTGTATCCATCATCCGATTTGGTTCCACGCAGGTACCAGACCAGGACCAAACTGTGACAACAGAACAAACAGTAACAGTAACAGATGCTTTGAACACCACAGCTGTTACCACTAGATTGCCACCTACTGCCCTTACCAAGCAGTCCACTACAAGTACAAAGAGATCTGAAGTATCAGAGTCAAGGGGGTTCTTTACTGACATTTGGAACTTTCTGACAAACTCTAACAATCCATCTCGAAGAAAGGACATTGTGACTCCAACACAAGAACTGCACGAGGGTAAATCAGTGGAGAAATTAGTGAGAAATGAATGGTATGAATGGGCTCAATATACAGCATCAAAATTAAAACTGACAAATTGCTTATTACGCTCACCCTCTCTGCTGACAGAATTAGTCGTGGTACCTAATCCTTATGATTATAGGGACTGTGCTGATTTTAATAAGAATTTTTGTCATTTGAATAGATCAGAAAGGCCCTATTGTCCAGCGGAATGTTTGTCATATTTGGGTAATTCATATTATCAAAGACATTACAAGCAAACTGGCTGGGGAAAATGGTGTCAAGAATTGGATATACGGGTGGAAGCACAAAAACTAGAGACCCCATATAGATATTGAATAGATTATCAGAAACCATATGAATGTTTTAACAGCACAGAAGGACAGAATGAGATGGGGAAGTTCAAAGGCAAATGTGACATCACATGGCACCTAAATAAGGAAACCGTGTGGAATGCAGACACTCCGGGAAGGGCTACTTATCAAGCAGCCGGCAGTTGGATGGGAAAACGAGTCATTCATGATAATTGTCAAAATCAAACTTTAGCACTGCCATTAACTCTTAACTGTATTGTTGGTTTAAGAGCTTGTATTCAGCATTTGACAGTAAGGTCACCTGGCCACAAATTTAAATTTGATTTGTTTGGTAATAATGTTTTGTGTGTGTTTTTCCAGGACGGTCTCAATGAAGTGTGGCAACCCAGAAGGAGGGGCTAAGACCCATGTAGACAAACTAACGGACCGATTGGTCCTGTTCTCCGCTAACTCCTCCCGCTCTTGTATGGAGCTGGCCAATAGGATCGCAGGGTGAAGTCGATAGGCCGTTCCAGGTTACAGCCAGGGCTGTTGCCCTGATAGAAACACACGATTCCCCTCTCAGATAGACATGTTTGTTCTACGTTCCATATTTTTATCTGAACGTTTTCTAAAACGTTTATCCTGCTGAACGCATCCCCCTCCCAGGGTTCTCTGAACTACCCGCTGGGAAGGCTTCTCCTCCAGCCCTGCTTTAACACGCCTGGTTCAGATACTCTTCACCGGGACCGTGGTTGAGTTAGAGCAGGGACGGAGCTAAACCCTGCAGTTGAATTAGGATGTTACGTCTGTCTGTCTGTCTGTCTCTCTGTCTGTCTGCCTGTCTGTCTGTCTGTCTGTCTGTCTGTCTGTCTGTCTGTCTGTCTGTCTGTCTGTCTGTCTGTCTGTCTGTCTGTATAGTAACACCTCCTAACCTGTCTGTCTGTCTGTCTGTCTGTCTGTCTGTCTGTCTGTCTGTATAGTAACACCTCCTAACCCTAACCTGTCTGTCTGTCTGTCTGTCTGTATAGTAACACGTCCTAACCTACCTGTCTGTCTGTCTGTCTGTCTGTCTGTCTGTCTGTCTGTCTGTCTGTCTGTCTGTCTGTCTGTCTGTCTGTCTGTATAGTAACACCTCCTAACTCTAACCTGTCTGTCTGTCTGTCTGTCTGTCTGTCTGTCTGTCTGTCTGTCTGTCTGTCTGTCTGTCTGTCTGTCTGTCTGTCTGTCTGTCTGTCTGTTCAGTAACACCTAACCCTAACCTGTCTGTCTGTAGGAGACTGATGTCTAACAGGATTCTAATGGAGGTGAGGAAGAGGAGGAGGATGATGATGGTGGTAGTGATGGTTCTGTGTGACCCCTGACCTGACCTCTTGTCTCCATAGAAACGCGTATCCAGATCCAGGAGTCGGTCAGAGGGAGAGACGATTATACTGGGTACACCGGGTGTACACCGTTTAGTTTATACTGGATACACCGGGTGTACACCGTTTAGTTTATACTGTATACACCGGGTGTACACCGTTTAGTTTATTCTGGATACACCGGGTGTACACCGTTTAGTTTATACTGGAAACACCGGGTGTACACCGTTTAGTTTATCCTGGATACACCTGGTGTACACCGTTTAGTTCATACTGGATACACCGGGTGTACACCGTTAGTTTATACTGGGTACACTTTTGAACTCTATCAGCATGACAGAGTGATCTCCAGCCCAGTTTCCTCGTCAACGCTCACACCTGTGTCATCGAGAGAATCACTGACATGATGTCAGCTGGTCCTTTTGTGGCAGGGCTGAAATGCAGTGGAAATGTTTTGGGGGGATTCAGTTCATTTGCATGGCAAAAAGGAACTTTGCAATTAATTATTCATCTGATCACTTAACATTAGGGAGTTTATGCAAATTGGTGTCATACAAACTAAGGCAGCAGACTTTGTGAAAATTAATATTTGTGTCATTCTCAAAACTCTTGTCTTACTCTCCGTCATGCAGAGATGGTTCTCCTGTCTTACTCTCCGTCATGTTGAGATGGGTTCCCCTGTCTTACTGTCACGTCCTGAACAATATAAGTTCTTATTTTCTATGGTAGAGTGGTCAGGGCGTGACTTTTGTGTTTGTTCTATGTTCTCTATTTCTAAGCTTGAGTTCTAGTTATCTATTTCTATGTTGAGGTTTATTGGGTTGACCTTCAATTAGAGGCAGCTGTTCCTCGTGGCCTCTAATTGGAGGTCATATTTAGTAGTGTTGTTTTTTTCCTGTTGTTGGTGGGTAGTTGTTTTCCTGTTTAGTTTATGTTCACCTGATGGAACTGTTGTCGGTCATTTTGTTGTTTTTGTATTAGTGTTTCATTAAAGTAAGTTATGAGCACTTCACACTCCGAGCCTTGGTCCCCTTTGTACGACCCTTTTGTTACGTTACAGCCTTTAAAATATATTAAATACAAAAAAATCCTCAGCAATCTAGACACAATATCCCATACTGACAAATCGAAAACAGGTTTTCAGAAATGTTTGCAAATGTATTAAAACAGGGGTTCCCTGTAGCTCAGTTGGTAGAGCATGGTGTTTGCAATGCCAGGGTTGTGGGTTCGATTCCCAAGGGGGCCAGCACAGAAAAAAAAAATGTATGAAATGTATGTATTCACTACTGGTCTCTACACCACTGTGATCTATATAGTGGTGTTTGCGGGTCTCCACACCACTGTGAACTATATAGTGGTGTTGGCTGGTCTCCACACCACTGTGATCTATATAGTGGTGTTGGCTGGTCTCCACACCACTGTGATCTATATAGTTGTGTTGGCTGGTCTCCACACCACTGTGATCTATATAGTTTATTATCATAGTTTCTCACAGATCCTGGCTTCCACTGTTAGAATGGCTGAGCGAGAGGTGGTCGGCCTCTGGGAGCCTGTCGACTTGTTACATGATTACTGAGTGAAAGAGAGCCTATGAAAGTTTTCATGGAGGGTGGGTGCCCCCTGGTGGCTGAACCTGAGATCAATGAGAGAACTTGTCAGAAAAACGACAGAGTCCCACCTATTTGTCATTGTACAAATTAGAGTGGAAAAAAATGTGTAAAGATGTATACAGAGGCTCTGGAATTTGTCATAAAAATGTTTTAATTAAAAGTTAAAAAGGATTAACCTCTAGGGGCTAGGGGGCAGTATTTTCACGGCCGGATGAAAAACGTACCCAATTTAAACAGGTTACTACTCTGGCCCAGAAAATAGAATATGAATATTATTAATAGATTTGCATAGAAAACACTCTGAAGTTTCTAAAACTGTTTGAATGGTGTCTGTGAGTATAACAGAACTCATATGGCAGGCAAAAAAAACTGAGAAAAAATTGACTCAGGAAGTGGGAGAAATTCGAAATGTAGTTTTTTCTTTTGAATCCCTTGAAAAAACTACAATGACATATTAGGATGCAACGTAAATCCTGACTCTTCCATTGGCTGTCAACAATCTTTAGGAACTGCTTTTCATCCGTCATCTGTAACCGGGCAGAAAATTCTGTCTCATTCAATCCCTGGCCAATCAGAGAACAGGTGTCTTATGACGCGCATCCACGTGACTGAGCTGTTGTTTTTATTTGTTCTTGTATGACTGAATACCTACAGCCCGGTTGTTAAATTATCCCCATTTTACGTTAAAAAATACCCTAAAGGATTGATTCTAAACATCGTTTGACGTGTTTCTACAAACGGTAATGGAACTTTTTGGCCATTTCGTCTACGGATTTGCGTCCACGCCACATTGGCATGGTAACATGTAGTTCTGGACGGGTCAACAAAACGGACGTATTTTCGACATAAATGATGGACTTTTGCAGAACAAATGAAAATTTTTATTGTGGAAGTGGGAGCCCATCCGAGTGCATTCCGCCGAAGATCAGCAAAAGGTCAGTAAATATTTCCAACATATTGTTAGAGATTTGTCGACGCCGTGGTTGAAGGCTAACTGTATAGCTTAGCATTGAAGGCTAACTGTATAGCTTAGCATTGAAGGCTAACTGTATAGCTTAGCATTGAAGGCTAACTGTATAGCTTAGCATTGAAGGCTAAATTCTGTACTCAGAATATTGAACAATGTTGCTTTTCCCGTAACGTTATTTTTGAAATCTGACAAAGTGGTTGCATAAAGGAGTAGATTATCTCTAATTCTTTAAATAATTGTTATATATTTTTTTTCAACGTTTTATGAGTTCTTCCGTAAATTAAATGTGTCTTTTCACCGGATGTTATGGGGAGAAAACATTTTCTGAACGTCACGCACCAATGTAAAGATTGTTTTTTTTGGATGTAAATATAAACTTGATCGAACTAAAAATGCATGTATTGTCTAACATGATGTCCTAGGAGTGTCATCTGATTCAGATTGTCAAAGGTTTGTGCTTAATTTTAGCTGTATATCTGGTTTTGTGATGCATCGTGCTTGGAAAATGGCTTTTTAATTTTTTGTTGTTGCTGAGATGCTAAAATAATCTGTTTTTCTTTCACCGTAAAGCCTTTTTGAAATAAGACAATGTGATTGGATTAACGAGTAGAGTATCTTTAAAATGACATATAATACTTGAATTTTAATTTTGAGATTATTTGTATATGATACTTTATCAGTGTTTACAGTCATACCAACATGATGTTTATGATACTTTATCAGTGTTTACAGTCATACCAACATGATGTATATGATACTTTATCAGTGTTTACAGTCATACCATGAAATGATGTATATGATACTTTATCAGTGTTTACAGTCATACCAACATGATGTATATGATACTTTGTCAGTGTTTACAGTCATACCAACATGATGTATATGATACTTTATCAGTGTTTACAGTCATACCAACATGATGTATATGATACTTTATCAGTGTTTACAGTCATACCATGAAATGATCAGTTAACCTCTAGACTAGAAACACAGACAAATCACTTCAGGATGAAGTCCAATAGATGTCGCTGTTGCACTGTAGTAGTGGGGGGGAACAGGAAGTTCCGGTAGGCGCACACCATTCTTTAGAATAAGGAAAACGCAAGAACTGTGCTGTCCTTTTCTCTTTATTACTACAGTCTGAGGTCGGTAACGTCAACAGTGAGGACAATCCCAGCCTGTCTCTCTCCTTCCACACTGAGTCCAAACCTACAGTCACTGTGTCCTGATTGTGACAGTGGAGCCCAGTTTGCACTGCAGGATCCAGAGATGGAATCAGTGAAGCTGGAAGACTGCAGTCAAACACTGGAGCTGAATGTCAACATTAAAGAAGAAGAGGAGGAGGAGATTGTCTCAACATGGTCTCCATTCTCTACATCCAGAGAGCAACAGCAGGAAGATCACAGAGCTAAGAGGTCTCACCACTGCCCACATTGTGAGGAGATTTTCCCAATTCTATCAAAGCTAAAAATACACCTTAAAACACACACTGGAGAGAATCTGTATCCCTGTAATGACTGTGGGAAGAGATTCACAACATCAAGGTCTCTGACAGTTCATCAGAGAATACACACAGGAGAGAAGCCTTACTCCTGCTCTGACTGTTGGAAGAGTTTCTCTCGACTGGGAAACTTAAAAACACATGCACGTATACACACAGGAGAGAAGCCTTACTCCTGCTCTGATTGTGTAAAATGCTTTACAACATCAACTGACCTAAAAGTTCACCAGAGAACACACACGGGAGAGAAGCCTTACTCCTACTCTGACTGTGGAAAGCGTTTCTCTCGACTGGCCCAGTTAAAAAGACACCAAGGTATACATAAAGGAGAGAAGCATTATCACTGATCTGACTGTAGATTTAGTTTTTTATCAACAGCTGAGCTAAAAGGGTCATCAGAGAACACACAGAGGAGAGAAGCCTTACTTCTTCTCTAAATGTGGCAAGAGTTTCTCCCGATTGGGAAATGTAAAAACACACCAACGGATACACACTTGAGAGAAGCCTTACAGATTGGTGTCTTTTTTAAATGGCCCAATGTATACATAAAGGAGAGAAGTCTCATCAGTTTTCTCAGACCAGCTAAGATTAGTCACTCCACTTAATTCTCATCCCATAAAATAATTGTCATCTTTGAATTGGATCAGATGAAGACAGCGTAGAACACTCTATTGTAATCCTGTTGTTTCTCACTGTGAGAACCCTGCAGAAAAAAGGGAGCATTCTAGAATGTTAGTCTCTCTTCTCTTTACTGATCAGCACCTTGTTGATATTGACATCTTGGATTTGCAATGATGGTTGAATATCCTCTGTGAGGCGTCTCACAATGGAGTCTGATGGTTGACTGGGTGGTACTGCTTCCCTCTGCAGTTTTCTGTGGGAATGAGCTTGTAGACACAACATATACTGAGTGTACAAAACATTAAGGACACCTGCTCTTTCCATAACATAGACTGTTTCTGTACAGCACTTGGTGACATCGGCTGATGTAAAAAGGGCTTTATAAATACATTTGATGATTTGATTGGTCTCCTGTACTATGTTTCCCACCAGCTCCTCTGTCAGAAACAACTTGAAGCACTCTGCCTCAGATGGAAATGGACTCCAGACTGGGACTCATCAAAACAAACAGCAGGGCCAGGAGGGGTGAAATGACTGGTGGCCTTCCAGCTACCACAGAACTCCTGTACTTCATCCACTGTCGGTCTCCCTCCATCACCACCAGCATCTTCAAAGGGACCTGGTACTTGGTCAGTGGACAAGGGAACCTCAGATTCAGGGTTCTCAATGGCTACAAGGTTGGGGGGGGGGGGGGGGGGGGCAGCTCCTCACTGTCAGAATATGATTCCTGACTTTCATACTCAGACTCATTGTCAGAATTTAAAAAAAAATCTCCAGAATTTCCACATTTGTGAGTTGTCTCCTTTTGAAAGACATTGCTAATGCTACAGCTTAGCTCACTAGCTACATACATAAACAACAACACTGAATGGCTCAGAGTGAGACGGGACGTGATTGACTGCCGGCATGCGTCACTTGTATCAATAAATCACCATCAGAAAATGTTTTGTGCGGTAATTATTTGTGTATTTACTGTTTTATTCACATGTTTTCAATTCTGGGTGACAAATCATGCATTCCGATTCTTGCATAGATTGTAATGGGCACATATTATGTGTGTAAAATACTTATTTGAAGGTTATACTGATTATGATGAGCTATGTGTATGGAGCCATGTTTGTTGACATACAATGCATTCTGGGTTTCACGTAATCATCTGTTTGACCAAAGATGTTATAGCAAAATGAGGTGAGTAAGAGTTCACTCATTTTTTGAGGACTTCCGGAAATGAATGGTGGGATGTGAACGACGGTAGATGACACACCCCTTCAACACTATAAACAGACCAAACTCATCTTGTCTTTTATTATCTTCGGTTTCTGTGAGGGGAAAAATGCATGGCTGCTCGCTGAAACTAATCGTCGGATTACTGTCGATTTCTAGAAAGTGTTTTACCTAATTATTTCGATCAATGGTGAGCTCACCCCGTGATGTGATTAATTATACATAGTAATTGCAATTAGCTAATTCATATTGTAGTTTACGTCAGCCGAGAGTTAGAAAATATGACCGCTTGTGTTGGGTCAATCTATCCTCAGTTAGCGCTACGACAAATGTAGCCTACATTTTTTCCGGTTAGGATGATTGTGTTGTGCTATATATATATATATATATATACTTCTGTGAATATCTGAACCATTTGCATCAAAAAATAAACTGCTCACATTCAGGAGATAAACTTTGTAAGGACTGTGTGTGTTTTGTGTAAAATAGTTTCTGAAAAAAGTGTGTCCAGCTCAAACGCTGATTGTTGCGTCATTGTAAACTGGCCGTTTTAAAGAGGGTTCTAAACGAGCTTTCTAAATGAGTGTTCTAAAACAGCGTTCTAAACAAGCGTTCTAAATGAGTGTGTCCAGCTCAAACGCTGATTGTTGCGTCATTGTAAAGTGTCCGTTGTAACGGGGTTCCAACCTACTAATCAACCCGCTTCACTGTAGAACGGCTGGTAGGAATAATAACAATGTCTGGGCTGATGGGCACTTCAGTGACTTGGAGCCTTTGATTGCCCTGCCTCTGGGAGCCTGTCGACTTGTTACATGATTACTGAGTGAAAGAGAGCCTATGAAAGTTTTCATGGAGGGTGGGGGACCCCTGGTGGCTGAACCTGAGATCAATGAGAGAACTTGTCAGAAAAACGACAGAGTCCCACTTTCTCTGTCATTGTACAAAGTAGAGAGTGGGGAAAAAATGTGTAAAAATGTATACAGAGGCTCTGGAATTTGTCATAAAAAAATAAAAATAGTGAAAAAGGATTAAAATAAAGTTCCAACAGTACATGAGATGATCAGACTGAACCAACTGCTATCTTAAAATGTTTATTCAGTTAGGAAACAGAGGATGTATTACATAAAGTTATCACAGAATTAAAGTTATCACACAATTAAATAATAAATCCTCACTCACACAGACAAACATGGCTTCATTATTGTTCACAGTTTATTATCATAGTTTCTCACAGATCCTGGCTTCCACTGTTAGAATGGCTGAGCGAGGGGAGGTGGGACTTTTTTCATAGCCTGAGAGAGAGAGAGACATTCAGTTTTACTAGAGGGGTTGGGTGCGCCTCCTGTTGGCTGAACCCGGGTGGGAGGTTCCCCCTTAGCAAGCAATGGACCCCAGCACACCACTGAAGCCATTAAGAACTATATTAAAAAAAACACACCTGGTAACCTGTTCAGGGTAACCAGGCACACAGCTCAACATAGTTCAATGACAGAGACTGTGGACTTTGAATAATTTTGGGTAAAAAAAAAAACAATTGTGAAAATTAATAAAATAAAGTTGCAGCTGTCTTTGATATGCTCAAAATTAACTAACTGCTATCTTGAAATGTAGAGAAAGTGTTTTAAAATAGGCATCCAATCATTTGAAAATTAGTCGAAAGGCTAAGTGATTCTCTTCCTGAGAAGAAGTTGACAGCCTTCAAACAGAGCAAAAAAAGTGGTCCCAAACAATATGTCAAAATGAATAAAAAAATGATACAGCTGTCTTTAATAAGATCAAACTGAACTAACTGCTATCTTGAAATGTTGAAAAAGTGTTTTTAAATAGGCATCCTGTGGTTCGGGCTATGTATTTAGGTAGAGGGGTGTTTGGTTTATGTGGTTCGGGCTATGTATTTAGGTAGAGGGGTGTTTGGTTTATGTGGTTCGGGCTATGTATTTAGGTAGAGGGGTGTTTGGTTTATGTGGTTCGGGCTATGTATTTAGGTAGAGGGGTGTTTGGTTTATGTGGTTCGGGCTATGTATTTAGGTAGAGGGGTGTTTGGTTTATGTGGTTCGGGCTATGTATTTAGGTAGAGGGGTGTTTGGTTTATGTGGTTCGGGCTATGTATTTAGGTAGAGGGATGTTTGGTTTATGTGGTTCGGGCTATGTATTTAGGTAGAGGGGTGTTTGGTTTATGTGGTCTGGGGTTTGTTAGTCTATGTTCTATGTTAGTGTATTTCTATGTTCTGTCTTGTCTATTGTAGTTCTATGTTTAGTTAATTGGGGTTGGACCTTCAATTGGAGGCAGCTGGTTATCGTTGCCTCTGATTGAAGGTCCTATAATTAGGAGTTTGTTTTGTCATGGGATTTTGTGGCAGATTGTTGCTGTGTATAGCTTTGTACCTTACTGGCCTGTTCTTTGTCATCGTTTTGGTTTTTACTTCCTTGTCCTTTAATAAAAGAAGATGAGTGTACATTTTCCCGCTGCGTCTTGGTCTAACCTCTCTGGGCTAGGTGGCACCAAATCGTCCCACCTACGTAACAGCCAGTTGAATCCTGTGGTGCGATTTTCAAATGCCTTAGAAATGCTATTACTTCAATTACTCAAACATATGACTATTTTACAGCTATTTAAAGACAAGACTCTCGTTAATCTAACCACACTGTCCGATTTCAAAAAGGCATTACAACGAAAGCAAAACATTAGATTATGTCAGCAGAGTACCCAGCCAGAAATAATCAGACACCCATTTTTCAAGCTAGCATATAATGTCACAAAAACCCAGAAGACAGCTAAATGCAGCACTAACCTTTGATGATCTTCATCAGATGACAACCCTAGGACATTATGTTATACAATACATGCATGTTTTGTTCAATGAAGTTCATATTTATATCAAAAACCAGCTTTTTACATTAGCATGTGACGTTCAGAACTAGCATACCCCCCGCAAACTTCCGACAAATTCACTAACAATTTACTAAATTTCTCACGATAAACGTTCACAAAAAGCATAACAATTATTTTAAGAATTATAGATACAGAACTCCTCTATGCACTCGATATGTCCGATTTTAAAATAGCTTTTCGGTGAAAGCACATTTTGCAATATTCTAAGTAGATAGCCCGGCATCACAGGGCTAGCTATTTAGACACCCAGCAAGTTTAGCCTTCACCAAAATCAGATTTACTATTACAAAAGTTTGATTACCTTTCCTGTTCTTCGTCAGAATGCACTCCCAGGACTTCTACTTCAATAACAAATGTTGGTTTGGTCCAAAATAATCCATAGTTATGTTCCAACAGCGGCGTTTTGTTTGTGCGTTCAGGACACTATCCGAATGGTAAATAAGGGTCACGCGCACGGCGCATTTCGTGACAAAAGATTTCTAAATATTTCATTACCGTACTTCGAAGCATGTCAACCGCTGTTTAAAATCAATTTTTATGCCATTTTTCTCATAAAAAAGCGATAATATTCCAACCGGGAATCTGCAATTAGGTAAACAGCCGAAAGAAAATACAGCATGGGGTCGACTCGGGCACGCGCCTAATTCCATTGTCCTCTGATGGGCCACTTGGAAAAGGCGATAATGTGTTTCAGCCTGACGCTGCCTCGTCATCGTTCAGGTTTTTCCCGGGCTCTGAGAGCCTATTGGAGCCCTAGTAAATGTCACGTTACAGCTAAGATCCTGACTCTTCAATACACAGAAGCAAGAACAACAACACCTTGTCAGACAGGCCACTTCCTGCATGAAACCTTCTCAGGTTTTTGCCTGCCATAGGAGTTCTGTTATACTCACAGACACCATTCAAACAGTTTTAGAAACTTTAGGGTGTTTTCTATCCATATGTAATAAGTATATGCATATTCTAGTTACTGGGTAGGAGTGGTAACCAGATTAAATCGGGTACGTTTTTTATCCGGACGTGAAAATACTGCCCCCTATCCCAAACAGGCTAAGGACACCTTTCTTTCCATGACAAACTGACCAGGCGTAACTCAATATTAGGAAGGTATCCTTAATATTTTGTCCACTCAGTGGCTCTGACCCTTTACATAACAGTCAATCCTCTTTTCCAGGAAACCTTCTTTAAATTTCCCCAAATGCTTCCACACTGCTGCTCTCTCACAGCTGCTCCAGGGCATCTTGGGTTGAGGAGTCATTCTCTTCTAACCTGATCACAGCTGCTCCAGGGCCTCTTGGGTTGAGGAGTCATTCTCTTCTAATCTGATCACAGCTGCTCCAGGGCCTCTTGGGTTGAGGAGTCATTCTCTTCTAATCTGATCACAGCTGCTCCAGGGCCTCTTGGGTTGAGGAGTCATTCTCTTCTAACCTGATCACAGCTGCTCCAGGGCCTCTTGGGTTGAGGAGTCATTCTCTTCTAACCTCTATGGGACCGGCGGGACGAATTCGTCCCACCTACGTAACAGCCACTGCCATCCTGTGGCGCGATTTTCAAAATCTTCAAAATCATATTACTTCAATTTCTCAAACATATGACTATTTTACAGCCATTTAAAGATAAGACTCTCGTTAATCTAACCACACTGTCCGATTTCAAAAAGGCTTTACAACGAAAGCAAAACATTAGATTATGTCAGCAGAGTACCAAGCCAGAAATAATCAGACACCCATTTTTCAAGCCAGCATATAATGTCACCAAAACCCAGAAGACAGCTAAATGCAGCACTCACCTTTGATGATCTTCATCAGATGACAACCCTAGGACATTATGTTATACAATACATGCATGTTTTGTTCAATCAAGTTCATATTTATATCAAAAACCAGCTTTTTACATTAGCATGTGACGTTCAGAACTAGCATACCCCCCGCAAACTTACGGGGAATTCGCTAACATTTTACTAAATTACTCACGATAAACGTTCACAAAAAGCATAACAATTATTTTAAGAATTATAGATACAGACCTCCTCTATGCACTCGATATGTCCGATTTTAAAATAGCTTTTTGGTGAAAGCACATTTTGCAATATTCTAAGTACATAGCCCAGGCATCACGGGCTCGCTATTTAGACACCCGGCAAGTTTAGCACTCACCATAATCATATTTACTATTATAAAAATGTCATTACCTTTTGTTGTCTTCGTCAGAATGCACACCCAGGACGTCTACTTCAATAACAAATGTTGGTTTGGTCCAAAATAATCCATCGTTATATCCGAATAGCGGCGTTTTGTTCGTGCGTTCCAGACACTATCCGAAATAGTAAAGAAGTGTCGCGCGCTTGGCGCAATTCCTGACAATAAAATTCAAAGTATTCCATTGCCGTACGTCGAAGCATGTCAACCGCTGTTTAAAATCAATTTTTACGTCATTTTTCTCGTAGAAAAGCGATAATATTCCGACAGGGAATCTCCTTTTCGGCAAACAGAGGAAAAAATCCCAAAGGCGGGGGCGGTCGGGGTCACGCGCATAAGCTAGTGTCTCTTGATGGGCCACTTGAGAAAGGCGATAATGTGTTTCAGCCTGGGGCTGGAATGACGACATTCTCTTTTTTCCCGGGCTATGAGAGCCTATTGGAGCCGTGGGAAGTGTCACGTTAGAGCAGAGATCCTTAGTAAATGATAGAGATGGCAAAGAAGTTCCAGAAATGGTCAGACAGGCCACTTCCTGTAAAGGAATCTCTCAGGTTTTGACCTGCCATTTGAGTTCTGTTATACTCACAGACACCATTCAAACAGTTTTAGAAAATTTAGGGTGTTTTCTATCCATATGTAATAAGTATATGCATATTCTAGTTACTGAGTAGGAGTGGTAACCAGATTAAATCGGGTATGTTTTTTATCCAGCCGTGTCAATGCTGCCCCCTAGCCCTAACAGGCTAACCTAATCACAAACAAAGACAAGATTCAAACAAATAAACATGATGGTCCAACATAATAGGGGACAGGGGAGGTATAGGGAAGGTAGGGGAGAGGAGGGGGTTATGGGGAAGGTAGGGGAGAGGAGGGGGTATAGGGAAGGTAGGGGAGAGGAGGGGGGACTTCCTCCATGTCAGGGAAGGTAGGGAAGAGGAGATGAAAAGGAAAGACTTTGTGTCAGGTAAGCAGCCTCCAAGTCTACCCTCACCAACTGACCAGACTGAGTGAGTTCTGAACATCCCTCTCTGTCCTCTGATGCTGCGTCCAAGTCTTCTTGGGTCTTTCTGGTGTCTCTGTCTTGACTCTTTAGTGAGTTTTTTCAGTTCTTTCCCAGGCTGCCTGAAAAACACAAAAAGATGGCACATACATAAGAGTTATAAACTATCAAAATAAAGAGAATCCCACACTCCATATATAAACTCCCAATAATTTATTGGTTATTTACCAACATTTCAGCATCACTGTGCCTTCTTCAGGGTGATGTCATCAATACTTGAACCAGGTTATCTAGACAAACAGTGCAATTAGTGCAACCAATGACAATAGAGAGGGGTGTGTCATAATGATTAAGTTAATTACAATGAATTAATGAAACTTTTTAAAAAAACAATAGTTTATGGCATATTAAATATTAAAAAATAGTAGGCTATATTATACATATACGGTTCTCCATGTAATCTGATTAATTACGATCTAGGATCAGGTCCCCCCCTCTCCATGTAATCTGATTCATTATGATCTAGGATCAGGTCCCCCCTCTCCATGTAATCTGATTAATTATGATATAGGATCAGGTCCCACCTTGTCCATGTAATCTGATTCATTATGATCTAGGATCAGGTCCCCCCCCTCTCCATGTAATCTGATTCATTATGATCTAGCATCAGGTCCCCCCTCTCCATGTAATCTGATTCATTATTATCTAGGATCAGGTCCCCCCTCTCCATGTAATGTGATTCATTATGATCTAGGATAAGGTCCCCCCCTCTCCATGTAATCTGATTCATTATGATCTAGGATCAGGTCCCCCCTCTCCATGTAATCTGATTCATTATGATGTAGGATCAGGTCCCCCCTCTCCATGTAATCTGATTCATTATGATATAGGATCTTTTTATTTTTTTTATTTAATATTTATTTAACCAGGTAGGCCAGTTGAGAACAAGTTCTCATTTACAACTGCGACCTGGCCAAGAATAAAGCAAAGCAGTGCGACCGAAACACCAACACAGAGTTACCTGGAATAAACAAGCGTACAGTCAATGACACAATATAAAAAAGAAAGTCTATATACAGTGTGTGCAAATGGCGTGAGGGGGTAAGGCAATAAAAAGGCCGTAGTAGCAAAGTAATCATAATTTATCAGATTAACACTGGAGTGATAGATGAGCAGATGATGATGTGTAAGTAGTGATACTGGTGTGCAAAAGAGCAGTAAAGTAAATAAAAACAGTATGGGGATGAGGTAGGTAGATTGGGTGGGCTATTTACAGATGGACTATGTACAGCTGCAGCGATCGGTTAGCTGCTCAGATAGCTGATGTTTAAAGTTAGTGAGGGAAATATAAGTCTCCGGCTTCAGCGATTTTTGCAATTCAAAGCCAAAGGAGGTGTTGGCTTTGGGGATGACCAGTGAGATGTACCCGCTGGAGCGCGTGCTATGGGTGGGTGTTGTTATCGTGACCAGTGAGCTGAGATAAGGCGGAGCTTTACCTAGCATAGACTTGTAGATGACCTGGAGCCAGTGGGTCTGGCGACGAATATGTAGCGAGGGCCAACCAACTAAAATGACCTGTGTTGCAATCATGAAAAAAAACTACCCGGCCTTCATCGTTTGACATTGAGAACATTGGGAGAGATGAGAGCTGACGTTTTAGTAAATGTGCAGATTACGTATCTCAGTCACAGACAAGAAGCTCAATTAAGACATTATCTTCACCACTGGGACTGGGGACAACAGGACCACAGGCCAAATAATACAGCTCAACACTTCCATACTACCACAGTGAGTAGAATCAGGCTTCTGAACACAGAAAACTTGCAGAATTATTAATGATGAATTGTATTAGACGTTATTAGACATTTCTGTTGTTGAGGAGGATGGGAGACCCACAGAGACGTCAAAATGTTTTTCAAAAATCGTCGAAGAGTCATTTTTTTAACCTAAAGCATTTAATAAAGACACTTATAGTACAATATTATGGGGAATAGGAATGAGAGGGCTACTTACACCAGTTTTGGGAAGGGATCACAGCAGTGATTGAATGAGGGTATGAGGCATGAGTTGAGGTGTTCAGAGGCTTGACCAGTGCAGGACAGGATTTGACTGGGAAGACAATAACACAACACACTACACAGTGAGACAAAAGAGCTAAGAATGAGTTAGTCCAAGCAAGGAGTAAAATCATAGATGTGTAATAATGTCTTTGTGATTGACTCTACATAAAGTAATGAGAGAAAATTGACAGGGGTTCCCTCACAGTGCTTGGAGAGGAAACATTCAATGTGCCAGTGGATGAGTGGGCCACATGAGACGTGGCTTCCAGTTCATGTGAGGAGGTAGTTGACAATGGTAGTGGAGTGGTCATCGCTTGTTAACTTGTTATGGATGGTGGGCAGTATTTTCACGGCCGGATAAAAAAAAGTACCCGATTTAATCTGATTATTACTCCTGCCCAGAAACTAGAATATGCATATAATTATTAGCTTTGGATAGAAAACACTCCAAAGTTTCTAAAACTGTTTGAATGGTGTCTGTGAGTACAACAGAACTCATTTGGCAGGCCAAAACCTGAGAAGATTCCTTACAGGAAGTGCCCTCTCTGACCATTTCTTGGCCTTCTACACTCTCTTTATTGAAAACGGAGGATCTCTGCTGTAACGTGACACTTCCTACAGCTCCCATAGGCTCTCAGAAGGTGGCGGAACGGTGAATAATGACTTTGCAGGCCATGGCTGAAAAACAGTAGCGCATTTGGATAGTGGTCGATCTGAGAACAATGAGACTGGGGGCGCGTGCAGAGAAGACCCCATGTTTTTATTTTCAGTCTTTGAACGAAAACAACGACTCCCAGTTGGAATATTATCGCTTTTTTACGAGAAAAATCGCATAAAAATTGATTTTAAACAGCGTTTGACATGCTTCGAAGTACGGTAATGGAATATTTTAAAAAATTTTGTCACGAAAAGCACCGGGCACGTCACCCTTCGTAACTCTTCGGATAGTGTCTTGAACGCACAACAAAATGCCGCTATTTGGATATAACTATGGATTATTTGGAACCAAACCAACATTTGTTATTGAAGTAGAAGTCCTGGGAGTGCATTCTGATGAAGAACAGCAATGGTAATCCAATTTTTCTTATAGTAAATCTGAGTTTGGTGAGGGCCAAACTTGGTGGGTGTCAAAATAGCTAGCCCGTGATGGCGAGCTATCTACTCAGAATATTGCAAAATGTGCTTTCACCGAAAAGCTATTTTAAAATCGGACATAGCGATTGCATAAAGGAGTTCTGTATTTATAATTCTTAAAATAATTGTTATGCTTTTCGGTGGGTATGCTAGTTCTGAACGTCACATGCTAATGTAAAAAGCTGTTTTTTGATATAAATATGAACTTGATTGAACAAAACATGCATGTATTGTATAACATAATGTCCTAGGAGTGTCATCTGATGAAGATCATCAAAGGTTAGTGCTGCATTTAGCTGTGGTTTTGTTTTTTGTGACATTATATGCTAGCTTGAAAAATGGGTGTCTGATTATTTCTGGCTGGGTACTCTGCTGACATAATCTAATGTTTTGCTTTCGTTGTAAAGCCTTTTTTAAATCAGACAGTGTGGTTAGATTAACGAGTCTTGTCTTTAAAATTGTGTAAAATAGTCATATGTTTGAGAAATTGAAGTAATATCATATCTAAGGTATTTGAATAACGCGCCACGGGATTCCACTGGCTGTTGAGTAGGTGGGACGATTTCGTCCAACAAACCCTAGAGAGGTTAAGCTTCAACTTTTCCGACACACACACATTAGTACATTCATCTTATAATCACTCGGTTATACCTTTTCAGGGTGAAATCATTTAGTCAAACCTTTAATCATAGTATTTCCATTACAATCAACCCTATTGGCTAAATATTTCACATACACTATAACACATCTATTTTTATTGGATTCAGAAATGTCACACAAAATCAAACTAGATCAAAGAAAACAAATACATGTATTTTCATTACATACTTATCAATGACTCTTCTAAGCCTATGTCCAGTCATAACTCTTCGGATTAGGATTTTTGCTATGACCTTCATTTAGAGAAACAGTCTTCCTAAACATTAAAGATGGTCTCGTCTAACATGGGCTCCTCGTAATTGAATGAATCCTCCACCAGGCTTGGCGGTAGGTATTTGTCATCCCACTGGTCTGAACTTGGAATCGGTCCGTATCTCACCATCTGCTCTGTCATCGATCTCTCCAGAGCCCTGGAAATGAGACCTCTTGCACAAGGGACCAAACAACAACCACATAATATCAACACAGTCATACAGGTGAAAGCAGCCCACAACACAGTGATTACAACCTTTTTCCATTTTCCGAACGTACTATCAACCCATCCCGTGAGTGCCGTGTCCACCCCGGAATTTTCTGCTAACTCCTGAGTTAAATTGTTTAGACCGGCCAGGGCCTTGGTCACTGATCCATCTGGAGCTATGTTCTCAGGGATGAAAGTACAGCATTCAGATCCTAACATCACACACACACCACCCTTTTCAGCCAGAAGCATATCCAAAGCTATTCTATTCTGCAATACCATCAAAGTGGTCGCAGCTGTCTGTTCTGCTAACCCTTGAATTGCCTCTCTGGTATAGTTGATGAAACGCTGTTGGTTATAATAAATGTAATTTATCCAATCCACATTTTTATTGAGTTGACCACCAAAAAAGACTTGATTCCAATCCAGCCCATATCTGATTCCTAGCTTTAAACTCATCAGGCACCCCCCTTGGAACCCCAATGCTATCAATGTAAATTCTATCGTCAAAGGACCCTGACGGAGCACTCCTCCCCTCTCTTTCACCTGGCACTAGGTCTTTGTGTTGTATAAGGGTGAAGGGCATGCCTAACTGTACCAATGCACAAATACCAGTCCAATTTGCAGGCAGGTTTGGCCACAGCTTCATACCTCCACACAACCACCAGACATCCGCTCTCGGCCTTTTTATCTTACTAAAGTCCTCGGAACTCAACCACCCAGTCAGGTCCCTCATTGTCTCATCAGTTGTAACATTCTCTGTCCTATTGCATGTTCTTACTTCCCCTACGTTCCATCCGTGTGTGTTGTGTCGAGCCACACAATAATAGTCTCCTCCTGCGACTGTGACAGGGGGAAGTCTGGATCTAATGGGCACATAGGATACAGATAATGCAGATCAGTGCAACTGTCTGGCTTCCTTGCCTTCATGAACAGCTTTACCATTCAGGCCATTCCCCTTGGTAAATTAATTCCATCGAGTAGAAAGGGGATGGTTGTCAACTGAAGTTTGGCTGTTGCTCAGGCATAACCTTCTTCTTTAGCTACTGATCTAGCTGTATACTGAATCCATTCCAGCCATAGGTTGGAATCCCCAAACCAAGTCTCCACCTCAATCACTTCCTTAAGATCTTTCGTCTGAACTATCCTCACCGGTCCTTGGCTCTGGATGACTACACGGTAATGTCCGTTTTATCAGGGGTACTACTGGTATTCTGGCTGGCGGTAGAACTATCTCCTGTCCTAACCTCTACTACTTGGAATGGTACCGCAGTGTCGACAATGGTCTAGTCAAGGCCAACATACCATAACCCTAAATCCTCTTTCTTTATGCTTTTAATGGTCATTCCTATCTTCAAGCAATACTTCCCTTGCTCTGGATTGCAGTCAAAAACCCTGGCCTTCACTATACTCCATCTGTTTCTATATTGGGTGTGTGGATTGACATAGCCTTCTCTCTCTGTGTGAGCTATGACCTGATTCCATGAGTTACACCGGGATCTACACAGATATCTTCCCCATGAAGTCCGAGTCCTAGACTGCCAGGAGGTTAGGGACCCCATTTGGTCTGCATAGAACTCTATTGAGATCCTTCCCTAACTCTACTCTCACTTCCTTTTTATCCAGATCGAGTGACCTTTTGTACCTAGGCCATATAAACTCCTCATCTTCTACACTATGGGTCAAGTTACAACTTTCTGACTTCTCGAGTGGTTCATGGTGTATTAGGAATATGGCTCCCAAAATCAGACAGCTCAGACTGACCAGTACCCCTGTAAAGCCCCACCCCCTCCCGGAGAATATATCACTGGCTAGAGGCCAACCCACACTTTCACTTCTATGAACGCACACAGTGAGGATCGGGCGAGTTAGGGAATCTTCGTTAGAGAGGTAACCCCCGAACCTTATTGGTATTCGGTTCTTCTCCTAACTCTGGGATTGTTCGACAGTGTCAGTGTGTCTTACCCTCCCGCAATGTGTGATATGAACCCAGGTAGCTCTTTCAGCTATTCTCACCACGAAGGCTATTACCAGGAACACTTGGTATGGGCCCTCCCACCGTGGCTGCTTCCAGTTCTTTTCTCCTCAGGGACTGGATCCACACCCAGTCTCCTGGTTGGATTGAGTGAATCATCTTCTCCTGTAATTCACCTGTTGGACACAAAGTCTCGGACATAGGGGTTTGGTTAACCATGTGTTCTGTTAGTGTATCTTCAACTTCTATGTCTACCTGTTCTGGCCTCCCTAACTGGCATTCTCTATGGTTTACCTGATCAGCTAAAATGTAATCCATTATTTAAGAGAGAGATCCTAGTAAACCAACTACCCTAATCGTGTCCACCCAGTAAGTTGTGACCACTTCTTCCCATTTAATATGCTTATCTATTATAAAAAATGTTTTTTTTAAGTTGTTCGTTATCCAATAGGCCACAAAGTGTTCCCGAACCTGCTCTACTATCCCCCCTGTTGACACATGGCTCTGCCCATGTGTCAATCTTGCCGCATCTCTAAACAATGACTTAGGTAGTATTGGTAACTTATCATGATACCAAATACCGTCCTTATATAAATTGCTCCTAACTTCTCCCATTTCGAAATCCCTTTCACTGGTGCTCTAGACTGACAAATTTAATACAGCGTTGTCTATGTTTACATCCAATTTTAAGAACTGCTGTGTCGACGGCTGCGGTTTATCCTCTCTAGGGTAGGTGGGACGAAATCGTCCCACCTACGTAACAGCCAGTGGAATCCTGTGGCGCGTTATTCAAATACCTTAGAAATGCTATTACTTCAATTTCTCAAACATATGACTATTTTACACCATTTTAAAGACAAGACTCTTGTTAATCTAACCACACTGTCTGATTTCAAAAAGGCTTTACAACGAAAGCAAAACATTAGATTATGTCAGCAGAGTACCCAGCCAGAAATAATCAGACACCCATTTTTCAAGCTAGCATATAATGTCACATAAACCCAGAAGACAGCTAAATGCAGCACTAACCTTTGATGATCTTCATCAGATGACAACCCTAGGACATTATGTTATTCAATACATGCATGTTTTGTTCAATCAAGTTCATATTTATATCAAAAACCAGCTTTTTACATTAGCATGTGACGTTCAGAACTAGCATACCCCCCGCAAACGTCCGGCGAATTTACTAACAATTTACTAAATTACTCATGATAAATGTTCACAAAAAGCATAACAATTATTTTAAGAATTATAGATACAGACCTCCTCTATGCACTCGATATGTCCGATTTTAAAATAGCTTTTCGGTGAAAGCACATTTTGCAATATTCTAAGTAGATAGCCCGGCATCAAAGGGCTAGCTATTTAGACACCCAGCAAGTTTAGCCTTTACCAAACTCCGATTTACTATTAGAAAAGTTTGATTACCCTTGCTGTCTTCGTCAGAATGCACTCCCAGGACTTCTACTTCAATAACAAATGTTGGTTTGGTCCAAAATAATCCATAGTTATGTTCCAACAGCGGCGCATTTCGTGACAAAAGATTTCTAAATATTTAATTACCGTACTTCGAAGCATGTCAACCGCTGTTTAAAATCAATTTTTATGCAATTTTTCTCGTAAAAAAGCGATAATATTCCGACCGGGAATCTGCAATTAGGTAAACAGACGAAAGAAAATAAATCACTGGGTCGACTCGGGCACGCGCCTAAGCCCTTTGTCCTCTGATCGGCCACTAGGCAAAGGCGATAATGTGTTTCAGCCAGAGGCTACCTCGATATCGTTCAGCTTTTTCCCGGGCTCTGAGAGCCTATGGGAGCCGTAGGAAGTGTCACGTTACAGCTAAGATCCTCAGTCTTCAATAAACAGAGACAAGAAGAACGACACCTTGTCAGACAGGCCACTTCCTGCATGAAATCTTCTCAGGTTTTTGCCTGCCATATGAGTTCTGTTATACTCACAGACACCATTAACCTCTATGGGCTAGGTGGGACGCAAGCGTCCCACCCGTGGTGCACTCCATCAACAGCAGGTGCATTTCAAGAGCGGCAAATTTGAATCCAAATAAATGTCAAAATTCAAATTTTTCAAACATACAACTATTTTACACCCTTTGAAAGATAAACATCTCCTTAACCTCTCTAGGCTAGGCGGGACGAATTCGTCCCACCTACGTAACAGCCACTGCTATCCTGTGGCGCGATTTTCAAAACCTTAAAAATCCTATTACTTCAATTTCTCAAACATATGACTATTTTACAGCCATTTAAAGACAAGACTCTCGTTAATCTAACCACACTGTCCGATTTCAAAAAGGCTTTACAACGAAAGCAAAACATTAGATTATGTCAGCAGAGTACCAAGCCAGAAATAATCAGACACCCATTTTTCAAGCCAGCATATAATGTCACCAAAACCCAGAAGACAGCTAAATGCAGCACTCACCTTTGATGATCTTCATCAGATGACAACCCTAGGACATTATGTTATACAATACATGCATGTTTTGTTCAATCAAGTTCATATTTATATCAAAAACCAGCTTTTTACATTAGCATGTGACGTTCAGAACTAGCATACCCCCCGCAAACTTCCGGGGAATTTGCTAACATTTTACTAAATTACTCACGATAAACGTTCACAAAAAGCATAACAATTATTTTAAGAATTATAGATACAGACCTCCTCTATGCACTCGATATGTCCGATTTTAAAATAGCTTTTTGGTGAAAGCACATTTTGCAATATTCTAAGTACATAGCCCAGGCATCACGGGCTCGCTATTTAGACACCCGGCAAGTTTAGCACTCACCATAATCATATTTACTATTATAAAAGTTTCATTACCTTTTGTTGTCTTCGTCAGAATACACACCCAGGACTGCTACTTCAATAACAAATGTTGGTTTGGTCCAAAATAATCCATCGTTATATCCGAATAGCGGCGTTTTGTTCGTGCGTTCCAGACACTATCCGAAATAGTAAAGAAGTGTCACGCGCATGGCGCAATTCGTGACAATAAAATTCTAAGTATTCCATTACCGTACTTCGAAGCATGTCAACCGCTGTTTAAAATCAATTTTTACGACATTTTTCTCGTAGAAAAGCGATAATATTCCGACAGGGAATCTCCTTTTCGGCAAACAGAGGAAAAAATCCCAAAGGCGGGGGCGGTCGGGGTCACGCGCATAAGCTAGTGTCTCTTGATCGGCCACTTGAGAAAGGCGATAATGTGTTTCAGCCTGGGGCTGGAATGACGACATTCTGTTTTTTCCCGGGCTCTGAGCGCCTATGGACGACGTGGGAAGTGTCACGTTAGAGCAGAGATCCTTAGTAAATGATAGAGATGGAAAAGAAGTTCAACAAATGGTCAGACAGGCCACTTCCTGTAAAGGAATCTCTCAGGTTTTGACCTGCCATTTGAGTTCTGTTATACTCACAGACACCATTCAAACAGTTTTAGAAAATTTAGGGTGTTTTCTATCCATATGTAATAAGTATATGCATATTCTAGTTACTGGGTAGGAGTGGTAACCAGATTAAATCGGGTATGTTTTTTATCCAGCCGTGTCAATGCTGCCCCCTAGCCCTAACAGGTTAATCTAACCACGTTTTACGATTTCAAAAAGGTTTTACGGCGAAAGCATAAATTTAGAGTTATGTTAGGACAGTACATTTACAAGAGATGTGTGTAATGTTTTGTCAATTCAAAGACAGGGTCACCAAAACCATAAAACCAGCTAAAATGATGCACTAACCTTTTACAATCTCCATCAGATGACACTCCTAGGACATTATGTTAGACAATGCATGCATTTTTAGTTCTATCAAGTTCATATTTATATCCAAAAACAGCGTTTTACTATGGCATTGATGTTGAGGAAATCGTTTCCCTCCAATAACCGGCAGTCAAGTCAGCACCACAAATTAAATAATTAAAATTAGAAAACATTGGTAAAATATTATATTGTCATCTAAAGAATTATAGATTTACATCTCTTGAACGCAATCAACTTGCCAGATTTAAAAATAACCTTACTGGGAAATCACACTTTGCAATAATCTGAGCACTGCGCCCAGAAAAATACGCGTTGCGATACAGACTAGACGTCATGTTGGGGAGATCTAAAATCGAAAATACTATGTAAATAATCCATTACCTTTGATTCTCTTCATCAGATGTCACTTCCAGGTATCACAGGTCCATAACGAATGTAGTTTTGTTCAAAAAAGCTCATCATTTATGTCCAAAAATCTCCGTCTTGTTAGCACATGATCTAAGCCAGCCGGACTTCTCGTCATGAACGAGGGGAAAAAATATATTTACGTTCGTTCAAACATGTCAAACGTTGTATAGCATAAATCATTAGGGCCTTTTTTAACCAGAACATGAATAATATTCAAGGTGGACGAATGCATACTCTTTTATAACGTATTGGAACGAGGGTACCCAACATGAACTCGCGCGCCAGGTGTCTAATGGGCCATCATCGTTCCATGGCTCTTGTTCGGTCAGATCTCCCTCCAGAAGACTCAAAACACTTTGTAAAGGCTGGTGACATCTAGTGGAAGCAATAGGAAGTGCCAAAATATTCCTCAGCCCCTGTGTTTTTCAATGGGATGGGTTTAAAGGTAATACAACACATCAGGTATCCACTTCCTGTCAGAAAATGTCTCAGGGTTTTGCCTGCCAAATGAGTTCTGTTATACTCACAGACACCATTCAAACAGTTTTGGGTGTTTTCTATCCATATGTAATAAGTATATGCATATTCTAGTTACTGGGTAGGAGTGGTAACCAGATTAAATCGGGTATGTTTTTTTATCCAGCCGTGTCAATACTGCCCCCTAGCCCTAACAGGTTAACTAGGCAAGTCAGCTAAGAACAAATTCTTATTTTCAATGACAGCTTAGGAACAGTGGGTTAACTGCCTTATTCAGGGGCAAGACGACAGTTTTGTACCTTTTCAGCTCGGGGATTTGAACTTGCAACCTTTCAGTTACTAGCTCAACACTCTAACCACTAGGCTACCCTTCCGCCCCTATCTATCCTGATTGCCTAGTCACTTTTACCCCTACCTACATGTGGATATTCCCTCAATTACCTCAACTACCTGGTACCCCTGCACATTGACTCAGTACTGGTACTCCTTATAGTCTCATTATTACCTCAACTACCTGGTACCCCTGCACATTGTATTGGTACTCCTTATAGTCTCATTATTACCTCAACTACCTGGTACCCCTGCACATTGACTCAGTACTGGTACTCCTTATAGTCTCATTATTACCTCAACTACCTGGTACCCCTGCACATTGACTCAGTACTGGTACTCCTTATAGTCTCATTAATACCTCAACTACCTGGTACCCCTGCACATTGACTCAGTACTGGTACTCCTTATAGCGTAATTATTGTTATGTAGTGTTACTATTTCCTTTTTTTAATTTACAAGGTATAAAGTCAACGTAGCAAGTCTGGTGAACAGGGCAGAGCTCCATATCCGCAGGCAGACCAGCAGAAACTGGATCAGCAGCACTACAAGGTATAATGTCTGGTGGACAGGTCAGAGTTCATATCCTCAGTCAGACCAGTAGAAACTGGATCAGCAGCACTACAAGGTATCACGTCTGGTGGACAGGTCAGAGTTCATATCCTCAGTCAGACCAGTAGAAACTGGATCAGCAGCACTACAAGGTATCACGTCTGGTGGACAGGTCAGAGTTCATATCCTCAGTCAGACCAGTAGAAACTGGATCAGCAGCACTACAAGGTATCACGTCTGGTGAACAGGTCAGAGTTCATATCCTCAGTCAGACCAGTAGAAACTGGATCAGCAGCACTACAAGGTATCACGTCTGGTGGACAGGTCAGAGTTCATATCCTCAGTCAGACCAGTAGAAACTGGATCAGCAGCACTACAAGGTATCACGTCTGATGGACAGGTCAGAGTTCATATCCTCAGTCAGACCAGTAGAAACTGGATCAGCAGCACTACAAGGTATCACGTCTGGTGGAGCATGTATCAATACTGATAGGATGGAAAGAAAGGGAGCTCTACTCTCAGATCAGTTTCTCCATTCAAATCTTTCCTTAACATTATAATTAGTTCACATACTGACCACGGATCAGCTTCTATTATCACCTATGGCTGCAAGTATTAAGGAGGCTTATTCTAATGCTTACCCAATAAAAATGCACTAAATCCCAGATTTGGCACATCATTGTGTTCATGTTAGGATACACATCATGACATATATTGACACAAATTACAGACAGTGGCCTACAATTAGCAAAATATAACTTAAAACCTGTTGAGGACCCCTTCGAGATAGGATCCCGTTAACGGCAAAAATAGCAAAAATATCATACTTTCAATTTCTCAAACATACGACTATTTTACACCATTTTAAAGATACACTTCTCCTTAATGTAACCACATTGTCCGATTTCAAAAAGGCTTTACAGTGAAAGCAAAACATTAGATTATGTTAGGAGAGTACATAGACAAAAATAACCACACAGCCATTTTCCAAGCAAGAAGATACAGTGGGGCAAAAAAGTATTTAGTCAGCGACCAATTGTGCAAGTTCTCCCACTTAAAAAGATGAGAGGCCTGTAATTTTCATCATAGGTACACGTCAACTATGACAGACAAAATGAGAAAAAAAATCCAGAAAATCACATTGTAGGATTTTTAATTAATTTATTTGCAAATTATGGTGTACTACTGATTTCTCTGAGAGGCAGATATATATTATTACTGTATTAAACCTAGCAGTACTACTGATTTCTCGGAGAGTGAGGCAGATATATATTATTACTGTGTTAAACCTAGCAGTACTACTGATTTCTCTGAGAGTGAGACAGATATATATTATTACTGTGTTAAATCTAGCAGTACTACTGATTTCTCTGAGAGGCAGATATATATTATTACTGTGTAAAACCTAGCAGTACTACTGATTTCTCTGAGAGGCAGATATATATTATTACTGTGTTAAATCTAGCAGTACTACTGATTTCTCGGAGAGTGAGGCAGATATATATTATTACTGTGTTAAACCTAGCAGTACTACTGATTTCTCTGAGAGTGAGACAGATATATATTATTACTGTGTTAAATCTAGCAGTACTACTGATTTCTCTGAGAGGCAGATATATATTATTACTGTGTAAAACCTAGCAGTACTACTGATTTCTCTGAGAGGCAGATATATATTATTACTGTGTTAAATCTAGCAGTACTACTGATTTCTCTGAGAGGCAGATATATATTATTACTGTGTAAAACCTAGCAGTACTACTGATTTCTCAGAGAATGAGACAGATATATATTATTACTGTATTAAACCTAGCAGTACTACTGATTTCTCTGAGAATGAGACAGATATATATTATTACTGTATTAAACCTAGCAGTACTACTGATTTCTCAGAGAATGAGACAGATATACATAAAGCATTTTGAAAAAAAAAACATTTGACTCTCTTAAATGAAACATCAAATGATACATTATAAACAGACACATGTCGGTCATTGAAAAATTGCATGCCATGATTAGGGAGATAGGGCAGGTGGCACCAAATCGTCCCACCTACGTAACAGCCAGTTGAATCCTGTGGCGCGATATTCAAATACCTTAGAAATGCTATTACTTCAATTTCTCAAACATATGACTATTTTACAGCATTTTAAAGACAAGACTCTCGTTAATCTAACCACACTGTTCGATTTCAAAAAGGCTTTAAAACGAAAGCAAAACATTAGATTATGTCAGCAGAGTACCCAGCCAGAAATAATCAGACACCCATTTTTCAAGCTAGCATATAATGTCACAAAACCCCAGAAGACAGCTAAATGCAGCACTAACCTTTGATGATCTTCATCAGATGACACTCCTAGGACATTATGTTATACAATACATGCATGTTTTGTTCAATCAAGTTCATATTTATATCAAAAACCAGCTTTGTACATTAGCATGTGACGTTCAGAACTAGCATACCCACCGAACACTTCCGGTGAATTTACTAAATTACTCACGATAAACGTTCACAAAAAACATAACAATTATTTTAAGAATTATAGATAGAGAACTCCTTTATGCAATTGCGGTGTCCGATTTTAAAATAGCTTTTCGGTGAAAGCACATTTTGCAATATTCTGAGTAGATAGCCCGGCCATCATGGCTAGATGTTTTGACACCCACCAAGTTTGGCACTCACCAAACTCAGATTTACTATAAGAAAAATTGGATTACCTTTGCTGTTCTTCGTCAGAATGCACTCCCAGGACTTCTACTTCAACACCCAATGTTGTTTTGGTTCCAAATAATCCATAGTTATATCCAAATTGCTGCGTTTTGTTCTTGCGTTCAAGACACTATCCGAAGGGTGAAGCGCCGGCGCATATCGTGACAAAAAATGTCAAAATATTCCATTACCGTACTTCGAAGCATGTCAAACGCTGTTTAAAATCAACTTTTATGCAATTTTTCTCGTAAAATAGCGATAATATTCCGACCGGGAGACCTGTCAGTGTTTTCGTTGAAACACTGACAGTTGAAAATGGAGTCTTCACATGCATGCGCGCGCCCGTGTCATTGTTCTCAGAGCGACCACTTTCCAAATGCGCTACTGTTTTTCGCCCAGGGACTGCAGAGTCATCATTCCCCGTTCTGGCGCCTTCTGAGAGCCTATGGGAGCCTTAGAAAGTGTCACGTTACAGCAGAGATCCTCTATTTTCCATAAAGAGGCTATAGAAAGACAAGAAATGGTCAGAGAGGGCACTTCCTGTATGGAATCTTCTCAGGTTTTGGCCTGCCATATGAGTTCTGTTATACTCACAGACACCATTCAAACAGTTTTAGAAACTTTAGGGTGTTTTCTATCCACATCTACTAATTATATGCATATTCTAGTTTCTGGGCAGGAGTAATAACCAGATTAAATCGGGTACGTTTTTTATCCGGCCGTGAAAATACTGCCCCCTATCCTAAACAGGTTAATGCCCCCCTTGCCTGGTCTGTGAGTTTTGGTGGGCGGCCCTCTCTTGGTAGGTTTGTTGTGGTGCCATATTCTTTCCATTTTTTAATAATGGATTTAATGGTGCTCCGTGGGATGTTCAAAGTTTCTGATATTTTTTTATAACCCAACCCTGATCTGTACTTCTCCACAACTTTGTCCCTGACCTGTTTGGAGAGCTCCTTGGTCTTCATGGTACCGCTTGCTTGGTGGTGCCCCTTGCTTAGTGGTGTTGTAGACTCTGGGGCCTTTCAGAACAGGTGTATATACACTGAGATCATATGACAGATCATGTGACACTTAGATTGCACACATGTGGAGTTTATTTAACTAATGATGTGACTTCTGAAGGTAATTGGTTGCACCAGATATTATTTATGGGCTTCATAGCAAAGGGGGTGAATACATATGCACGCACCACTTTTCTGTTTTTAACTTTATTTTTTAAACAAGTCATTTTTTTTATTTCTCTTGACCAATTTGGACTATTTTGTGTTTGTCCATTACATGAAATCCAAATAAAATCAATTTAAATTACATGTTGTAATGCAACAAAATGGGAAAAACGCCAAGGGGGATGAATACTTTTGCAAGGCACTGTAGTTCTACCATTTGAAGAAGTCTTAATTATTTGGACAAATTCACTTATATTGTATTAAAGTAGCCATAAGTTTAGTATTTGGTCCCATATTCCATGCCTGCAGTGATTACATCAAGCTTGTGATTCTACTAACTTGTTGAATTCATTTGCAGTTTGTTTTGATTGTATTTTAGTTAATGTTTTTCCTAATAGAAACTGATTGGTGAATAATATCCTGTCATTTTGGAGTCACTTCACTTGTATTGTCAGTAAGAATAAGAATGATTCAAGAATGATGATGAATGAGAAAGTTACAGAGGCACAAGGATCATACCCCCTCTGTTATTGGAAACGGTGAGAGGTTAGTATGTTTTGTTGTATCCTCTGTTGTTGGTAATGGTGAGAGGTTAGCATGTTTTGTTGTAGCCTCTGTTATTGGTAATGGTGAGAGGTTAGCCTGTTTTGTTGTAACCTCTGTTATTGGAAATGGTGAGAGGTTAGCATGTTTTGTTGTAGCCTCTGTTATTGGTAATGGTGAGAGGTTAGCATGTTTTGTTGTAGCCTCTGTTATTGGTAATGGTGAGAGGTTAGCATGTTTTGTTGTAGCCTCTGTTATTGGTAATGGTGAGAGGTTAGCATGTTTTGTTGTAGTCTCTGTTATTGGTAATGGTGAGAGGTTAGCATGTTTTGTTGTAGCCTCTGTTATTGGTAATGGTGAGAGGTTAGCATGTTTTGTTGTAGCCTCTGTTGTTGGTAATGGTGAGAGGTTAGCATGTTTTGTTGTAGCCTCTGTTATTGGTAATGGTGAGAGGTTAGCCTGTTTTGTTGTAACCTCTGTTATTGGAAATGGTGAGAGGTTAGCATGTTTTGTTGTAGCCTCTGTTATTGGTAATGGTGAGAGGTTAGCATGTTTTGTTGTAGCCTCTGTTATTGGTAATGGTGAGAGGTTAGCATGTTTTGTTGTAGCCTCTGTTATTGGTAATGGTGAGAGGTTAGCATGTTTTGTTGTAGTCTCTGTTATTGGTAATGGTGAGAGGTTAGCATGTTTTGTTGTAGCCACTGTCATTGGTAATGGTGAGAGGTTAGCATGTTTTGTTGTAGCCTCTGTTATTGGTAATGGTGAGAGGTTAGCATGTTTTGTTGTAGCCTCTGTTATTGGTAATGGTGAGAGTTTAGCATGTTTTGTTGTAGTCTCTGTTATTGGTAATGGTGAGAGGTTAGCATGTTTTGTTGTAGCCTCTATTATTGGTAATGGTGAGAGGTTAGCATGTTTTGTTGTAGCCTCTTTTATTGGTAATGGTGAGAGGTTAGCATGTTTTGTTGTAGCCTCTGTTATTGGTAACGGTGAGAGGTTAGCATGTTTTGTTGTAGCCTCTGTTATTTGAAATGGTGAGAGGTTAGCATGTTTTGTTGTAGCCTCTGTTATTGGTAATGGTGAGAGGGTAGCATGTTTTGTTGTAGCCTCTGTTATTGGTAATGGTGAGAGGTTAGCATGTTTTGTTGTATCCTCTGTTATTGGTAACTGTGAGAGGTTAGCATGTTTTGTTTTAGCCTCTGTTATTGGTAATGGTGAGAGGTTAGTATGTTTTGTTGTAGCCTCTGTTATTAGTAATGGTGAGAGGTTAGCATGTTTTGTTGTCGCCTCTGTTATTGGTAATGGTGAGAGGTTAGCATGTTTTGTTGTAGCCTCTGTTATTGGTAATGGTGAGAGGTTAGCATGTTTTGTTGTAGCCTCTGTTATTGGTAATGGTGAGAGGTTAGCATGTTTTGTTGTAGCTTCTGTTATTGGTAATGGTGAGAGGTTAGCATGTTTTGTTGTAGCCTCTGTTATTGGTAATGGTGAGAGGTTAGCATGTTTTGTTGTAGCTTCTGTTATTGGTAATGGTGAGAGGTTAGCATGTTTTGTTGTAGCCTCTGTTATTGGTAATGGTGAGAGGTTAGCATGTTTTGTTGTAGCTTCTGTTATTGGTAATGGTGAGAGGTTAGCATGTTTTGTTGTAGCTTCTGTTATTGGTAATGGTGAGAGGTTAGCATGTTCTGTTGTGGCCTCTAACTTTCTCACTCATTCTGATTCATGATTTATTCATGATTTTTCTTAATCATGGCATCATCAGAATTTAATTTTTAATCGTCAATCACATACAGTTGAAGTCAGAAGTTTACATACACTTAGGTTGGAGTCATTAAAACGTGTTTTTGAACCTCTCACAAATTTCTTGTTAACAAACTATATAGTTTTGGCAAGTCGGTTAGGACATTACTTTGTGCATGACACAAGTAATTTTTGAATCAATTGTTTACAGACAGATTATTTCACTTATAATTCACTGTATCACAATTCCAGTGAGTCAGAAGTTTACATACACTAAGTTGACTGTGCCTTTAAACAGCTTGGAAAATTCCAGAAAATTAAGTTATGGCTTTAGAAGCATCTGGTAGGCTAATTGACATCATTTGGATGTATTTCAAGGCCTACCTTCAAACTCAGTGCCTCTTTACTTGACATCATGGGAAAATGAAAAGAAATCAGCCAAGATCTCAGAAAAAAAATTGTAGACCTCCACAAGTATGGTTCATCCTTGGGAACAATTTCCAATCGCCTGAAGGTAACACGTTCATCTGTTCAAACAATAGTACTTAAGTATAAACACCATGGGACCACACAGCCGCCATTACGCTCAGGAAGGAGACACGTTCTGTCTCCTAGAGATTAACTTACTTTGGTGCAAATCAATCCCAGAACAACAGCAAAGGACCTTGTGAAGATGTTGGAGGAAACAGGTACAAAAGTATCTATATCCACAGTAAAACGAGTCCTATATCGACATAATCTGAAAGGTTGCTCAGCAAGGAAGAAGCCACTGCTCCAAAACCACCATAAAAAAGCCAGACTACAGTTTGCAACTGCACATGGGGACAAAGATCGTACTTAGCCACATTTAAAATGTTTGCTTCACTGTCAAAATAGCTATGGTGTGGACTGTATACTCAATACAATCTAAATCTGATACCTCACTGTCTGTCTTTTGACTGATACTGCTTTTAAACTGGTCTGGTGAGTCTACTCAAATATTTGTACTATACATGTTTCTATCTGCAGGCAATACTTTGATCATTTGTCATTTTTAATGATGATACATTAATTTACGAATAGATATGGCAGGTTTCAGGACACTGATATCTGAAAAATGTTGAAAAATTATACTGCCACTATTTTCACCACCAAAGCATAGCAGTGTGATTTTAATTTGATTTGACTCTTTGCAGGCTGTCAGGCTGTCTAGTCACAGAGGAAAGCTGTGCTTCTCTGGTCTCAGCTCTGAGGTCAAACCCCTCACACCTGAGAGAGCTGGACCTGAGTAACAATGACCTGAAGGATTCAGGAGTGAAGCTGCTCTCTGCTGGACTGGATAATCCCCACTGTAAACTGGAGACTCTGAGGTCAGTATTCCTGTAGTTGGTCAACAAGTGATAACTGTTCACTAGATCCACATGTGTTTACCAGACACACATAGTCCACACCATATGTGTTTGGACAGTGAAGCTTACAGTTTTAAATGTGGTGCAATGCTCCAGCATTTTGGATTTGAGATGTTTCATATTAGGTGACCTTACAGAATGTCACCTTTTAGTTGAGGATATTTTCATATATATCTGTTTTACCATTTAGAAATTAAAGCACTTTCTGTACGTAGTTCTCCCATTTGAAGAAGTCTTAATTATTTGGACAAATTCACTTATATTGTATTAAAGTAGTCATAAGTTTAGTAGTTGTACCATATTCCATGCCTGAGGTGATTACATCAAGCTTGTGATTCTATAAACTTGCTGAAATCATTTGCAGTTTGTCTTGGTTGTGTTTTGGATTATGTTTTTCCTAATAGAAACTGAATGGTGAATAATGTCCTGTCATTTTGGAGTCACTTCACTTGTATTGTCAGTAAGAATAGAAGATGTTTCTGAACACTTCTACGTTCATGTGGATGCTACCATGATTATGAATAATCATGAATGAATCGTTAATGATGATGAATGAGAAATTTACAGAGGCACAAAGATCAGACCCCCTCTGTTATTGGTGTTATTCTGTATACTTCTGGCCCTTCTTTGGACACTGTGTTAACTAACCTCTAGACGAGCTTCAATGCCATACAACTCTCCTTCCGTGGCCTCCAACTGCTCTTAAATACAAGTAAAACTAAATGCATGCTCTTCAACCGATCGCTGCCTGCACCTGCCCGCCTGTCCAGCATCACTACTCTGGACGGTTCTGACTTAGAATATGTGGACAACTACAAATACCTAGGTGTCTGGTTAGACTGTAAACTCTCCTTCCAGACTCACTATAAGCATCTCCAATCCAAAATTAAATCTAGAATTGGCTTCCTATTTCGCAACATAGCATCCTTCACTCATGCTGCCAAACATACCCTCGTAAAACTGACCATCCTACTGATCCTTGACTTCGGCGATGTCATTTACAAAATAGCCTCCAATACCCTACTCAATAAATTGGATGCAGTCTATCACAGTGCCATCTGTTTTGTCACCAAAGCCCCATATACAGTGGGGGGAAAAAGTATTTGATCCCCTGCTGATTTTGTACGTTTGCCCACTGACAAAGAAAGGATCAGTCTATAATTTCAATGGTTTATTTGAACAGTGAGAGACAGAATAACAACAAAAACATCCAGAAAAACTCATGTCAGAAATGTTATAAATTGATTTGCATTTTAATGAGGGAAATAAGTATTTGACCCCCTCTCAATCAGAAAGATTTCTGGCTCCCAGGTGTCTTTTATACAGGTAACAAGCTGAGATTAGGAGCACACTCTTAAAGGGAGTGCTCCTAACCGCAACTTGTTACCTGTAAAAAAGATACCTGTCCACAGAAGCAATCAATCAATCAGATTCCAAACTCTCCACCATGGCCAAGACCAAAGAGCTCTCCAAGGATGTCAGGGACAAGATTGTAGACCTACACAAGGCTGGAATGGGCTACACGACCATCGCCAAGCGGCTTGGTGAGAAGGTGACAACATTTGGTGTGATTATTCGCAAATGGAAGAAACACAAAAGAACTGTCAATATCCCTCAGCCTGGGGCTCCATGCAAGATCTCACCTCGTGGAGTTGCAATGATCATGAAAACGGTGAGGAATCAGCCCAGAACTCCACGGGAGGATCTTGTCAATGATCTCAAGGCAGCTGGGACCATAGTCACCAAGAAAACAATTGGTAACACACTACGCCATGAAGGACTGAAATCCTGCAGCGCCCGCAAGGTCCCCCTGCTCAAGAATACATATACATGCCCGTCTGAAGTTTGCCAATGAACATCTGAATGATTCAGAGGACAACTGGGTGAAAATGTTGTGGTCAGATGAGACCAAAATGGAGCTCTTTGACATCAACTCAACTCGCCGTGTTTGGAGGAGGAGGATTGCTGCCTATGACCCCAAGAACACCATCTCCACCGTCAAACATGGAGGTGGAAACATTATGCTTTGGGGGTGTTTTTCTGCTAAGGGACAGGACAACTTCACTGCATCAAAGGGACGATAGACGGGGCCATGTATCGTCAAATCTTGGGTGAGAACCTCCTTCCCTCAGCCAGGGCATTGAAAATGGGTTGTGGATGGGTATTCCAGCATGACAATGACCCAAAACACACGGCCAAGGCAACAAAGGAGTGGCTCAAGAAGAAGCACATTAAGGTCCTGGAGTGGCCTAGTCAATCTCCAGACCTTAATCCCATAGAAAATCTGTGGAGGGAGCTGAAGGTTTGAGTTGCCAAACTTCAGCCTTGAAACCTTAATGACTTGGAGAAGATCTGCAAAGAGGAGTGGGACAAAATCCCTCCTGAGATGTGTGCAAACCTGGTGGCCAACTACAAGAAACGTCTGACCTCTGATTGCCAACAAGGGTTTTGCCACCAAGTACTAAGTCATGTTTTGCAGAGGGGTCAAATACTTATTTCCCTCATTAAAATGCAAATAATTGTATAATATTTTCGACATGCGTTTTTCTTGATTTTTTTTGCTGTTATTCTGTCTCTCACTGTTCAAATAAACCTACCATTAAAATTAGAGACTGATCATTTCTTTGTCAGGGTGCAAACGTACAAAATCAGCAGGGGATCAAATACTTTTTTTCCCCCACTGTACTACCCACCACTGCGACCTGTACCCTCTCGTTGTCTAGCCCTCGCTTCATACTCGTCGCCAAACCCACTAGCTCCAGGTCATCTACAAGACCCTGCTAGGTAAAGTCCCCCCTTATCTCCGCTCACTGGTCACCATAGCAGCACCCACCTGTAGCACGCGCTCCAGCAGGTATATCTCACTGGTCACCCCCAAAGCCAATTCCTCCTTTGGCCGCCTCTTCTTCCAGTTCTCTGCTGCCAATGACTGGAACGAACTACAAAAATCTCTAAAACTGGAAACACTTATCTCCCTCACTAGCTTTAAGCACCAGCTGTCAGAGCAGCTCACAGATTACTGCACCTGTACATATCCCATCTATAATTTAGCCCAACTACTTCTTCCCCTACTGTATTTATTTATTTAGCTCCTTTGCACCCCATTATTTCTATTTCTACTTTGCACTTTCTTCCACTGCATATCTACCATTCCAGTGTTTTACTTGCTATATTGTATTTACTTTGCCACCATGGCCTTTTTTTGCCTTTACCTCCCTTATCTCACCTCATTTGCTCACATTGTATATAGACTTATTTTCTACTGTATTATTGACTGTATGTTTGTGTAATACCCTTGTTTGAACCAAGTATTGAGTTTATTTGTTATAATTAATTGGTATTATATTTAAAAGATGATTGAATTTCTCCTAAACTGTAATGTTGTTAATGCATTATGCTTTTTGAAGAAATATTTATTTAATGTATAAGTGAATAGTTTGTTTTACTTTGAAGTTTACGTTTTGACCAATAAGGTCGCTTGTTAAGTTGTGGCCAATGGGAGTTGACCTGGTTAACGGGAGGGAAAAAGACGTTGATGAAAGGATGGACGTTTTACCTCAGGACGGTTGGTGAAGAAAAATTATAAAAGAAGACGACAGAACTACAACAAAACCCATAGCTACTAAGACATGAAGGGAAATACATGTTTTATTTAATAAAAGAGTTGTTATAATTTAGCTAAAACTTAGTAAAGACTGAAGCTACCGTCTCGTTGTGGAGGTATTAGCCAGCCTAGACGTTAGCCTAGCATCGTGTGACACCGGGAGATAATTGCTTGGGAAGTTTAACGAGTTCGTGTTGCCATGGGGATATCGGTTACTAAGGAGTACTGTCTGCATGGGTAGCTGTGCTGCCTTGGACTTGGTGAGGAAACCTGCATGGAACTGCCATACTTCGCTGAGGGAATATCTACCATGTAGTGAGTAACCACAATGTGAGGTGCTTATAAATAAATACATTGGTAATGGTGAGAGGTTAGCATGTTTTGTTGTAGCCTCTGTTATTGGTAATGGTGAGAGGTTAGCATGTTTTGTTGTAGCCTCTGTTGTTGGTAATGGTGAGAGGTTAGCATGTTTTGTTGTAGCTTCTGTAACTTTCTCACTATTATTCATGATTCATTCATGATTTTTCTTAATCATGGCATCATCAGGATGCTTTTAGTAGTGTTTAGAAACATGTTATCTACTCACTTGTAAATAAAATGACTCCAGTCACCATCTGTAATGAACACGATGGGAGACAGAGAGCTGGTTTCAAGCGCAGGGCTCAGCAGGTGTTTATTGTAAAGGACCACAGGAGGAGGCAGGTAGCTGGGTCCAGGGGCAGGCAGAAGGTCATACACAGGGGGTCCAAAAAGGCAACAGTACAGGCAGGGAAACGGCAAAAGGCATCATTAGTGAGGCAGGCAAAAACTATCATTCACAGGAGGATTATATACTGTCACCTCATATGAAACATTTGATCTGAAATCCAAAATGTTGGAGTTTAGAGCCACATTTAAAATGTTATCTTCACTGTCAAAATAGATATGGTGTGGACTGTATACTCAATACAATCTAAATCTGATACCTCACTGTCTGTCTTTTGACTGATACTGCTTTTAAACTGGTCTGGTCAGTCTACTCAAATATTTGTACTATACATGTTTCTATCTGCAGGAAAAACTTTGATAATTTGTAATTTATAATATGATACTTTAATTTATGAGTAGATATGGCAGGTTTCAGGACACTGATGTATCTGAATATGTTGAAGAAATATACTGCCACTATTTTCACCACCAGAGAATAGCAGTGTGATTTTAATATGATTTGACTCTTTGCAGGCTGTCAGGCTGTCTAGTCACAGAGGAAGGCTGTGCTCCTCTGGTCTCAGCTCTGTGGTCAAACCCAACACATTATTTGTAAACGGGTAACAGTGTAAGCAGAGAAAGCTAAGCGTATCATTTTAATACAACCTGTCTGTCATTGTGTTTCTTCTGTGTTGGCAGACTCACTGGCTGTAAACTCAAAGGCAACTCAACACACCTGCCTTCAATTGGGAGTCCAATCACTCACACATATGTAACACACAAAACCCAGCCACATCCTGACCCAAAACTAATACAATACCTCCCTCTGCTGGTCAGGACGTGACAGGGATTCAGTTCATTTGCATGGCAAAGAGGAACTTGGCAATTATTTGCAATTCATCTGATCACTCTTCATAACATTCTGGAGTATACGCAAATTGCCATCATACAAACTGAGGCAGCAGACTTTGTGAAAATTAATATTTGTGTCATTTTCAAAACTTTTGGCCAAGACTGTATTTTTTACCGTTTAGATATGAAAGCACTTTAGACATCTAAACTCAGCAAAAAAAGAAACATCCCTTTTTCAGGACCCTGTCTTTCAAAGATAATTCGTAAAAATCCAAATAACTTCACAGATCTTTATTGAAAAGGGTTTAAGCAATGTTTCCCATGCTTGTTCAATGAACCATAAACAATTAATGAACATGCACCTGTGGAATGGTCGTTAACCTCTTACATCTAGACGTTCTGCTAGCGGAACACCTGCTCCAATATCCAATGATAGGCGTGGCGCGAATTACAAATTCCTCACTATTTTACACCATTTTAAAGACAAGACTCTCCTTTATCTAACCACACTGTCCGATTTCAAAAAGGCTTTACAGCGAAAGCAAAACATTAGATTATGTCAGCAGAGTACCCAGCCAGAAATAATCAGACACCCATTTTTCAAGCTAGCATATAATGTCACAAAAAACAAAACCACAGCTAAATGCAGCACTAACCTTTGATCTTCATCAGATGACACGCCTAGGACATTATGTTATACAATACATGCATGTTTTGCTCAATCAAGTTCATATTTATATCAAAAAACAGCTTTTTACATTAGCATGTGACGTTCAGAACTAGCATTCCCACCGAACACTTCCGGTGAATTTACTAAATTACTCACGATAAACGTTCACAAAAAACATAACAATTATTTTAAGAATTATAGATACAGAACTCCTTTATGCACTCGCTATGTCCGATTTTAAAATATATTTTCGGTGAAAGCACATTTTGCAATATTCTGAGTAGATAGCACGCCATCATAGGCTAGCTATTTTGACACCCACCAAGTTTGACCCTCACCAAACTCCGATTTACTATTAGAAAAGTTTGATTACCTTTCCTGTTCTTCGTCAGAATGCACTCCCAGGACTTCTACTTCAATAACAAATGTTGGTTTGGTTCAAAATAATCCATAGTTATATCCAAATAGCGGCATTTTGTTCGTGCGTTCAAGACACTATCCAAGGGTGACGAAGGGTTACACGCCCGACGCGTTTCGTGACAAAAAATTCTAAATATTCCATTACCGTACTTCGAAGCATGTCAACCGCTGTTTAAAATAAATTTTTATGCTATTTTTCTCGTAAAAAAGCGATAATATTCCGACCGGGATTCGTTGTTTACGTTCAAAGACGAAAGAATAAAAACATGGGGTCGTCTCGTGCACGCGCCTCAGTCTCATAGTACTCTGACCGACCACTATCCAAACGCGCTAATGTTTTTCAGCCAGGGCCTGCAAAGCCACGATTCAGCTTTTTGCCGCCTTCTGAGAGCCTATGGGAGCCGTAGGAAGTGTCACGTAACAGCAGTGATCCCTTGTTTTGGATAGAGATGATCAAGAATGCCAAGAAATGGTCAGACAGGGTACTTCCTGTACAGAATCTTCTCAGGTTTTGGCCTGCCAAATGAGTTCTGTTATACACACAGACACCATTCAAACAGTTTTAGAAACTTTGGAGTGTTTTCTATCCAAAGCTAATAATTATATGCATATTCTAGTTTCTGGGCAGGAGTAATAATCAGATTAAATCGGGTACGTTTTTTATCCGGCCGTGAAAATACTGCCCCCTATCCATAACAGGTTAAGACACTAACAGCTTACAGACGGTAGGCAATGAAGGTCACAGTTATGAAAACTTAGGACACTAAAGAGGCCTTTCTACTGACTCTGAAAAACACCCAAAGAAAGATGCCTAGGGTCCCTGCTCATCTGTGTGAACGTGCATGCTGCATGCTGCAAGGACAGCTGTTCGTCCTTGCAGTGGCAGACCACGTGTAACAACACCTGCGCAGGATCGGTACATCCGAACATCACACCTGCGGGACAGGTACAGGATGGCAACAACTGCCCGAGTTACACCAGGAATGCACAATCCCTCCATCAGTGCTCAGACTGTCCTCAAAAGGCTGAGAGAGGCTGGGTTGAGGGCTTGTAGGCCTGTTGTAAGGCAGGTCCTCACCAGACATTACCGGCAACAACGTCACCTATGGGCACAAATCCACCGTCGCTGGACCAGACAGGACTGGCAAAAAGTGCTCTTCACTGATGAGTCGAGGTTTCGGCTCACCAGGGGTGATGGTCGGATTTGCGTTTATCGTCGAAGGAATGAGCGTTACACCGAGGCCTGTACTCTGGAGCGGGATCGATTTGGAGGCGGAGGGTCCGTCATGGTCTGGGGCGGTGTGTCACAGTATCATCGGACTGAGCTTGTTGTCATTGCAGGCAATCTCAACGCTTTGCGTTACAGGGAAGACATCCTCCTCCCTCATGTGGTACCCTTCCTGCAGGCTCATCCTGACATGACCCTCCAGCATGACAATGCCACCAGCCATACTGCTTGTTCTGTGCGTGATTTCCTGCAAGACAGGAATGTCAGTGTTCTGCCATGGCCAGCGAAGAGCCCGGATCTCAATCCCATTGAGCACATCTGGGACCTGTTGGATCGGAGGGTGAGGGCTAGGGCCATTCCCCCCAGAAATGTCCGGGAACTTGCAGGTGCCTTGGTGGAAGAGTGGGGTAACATCTCACATCAAGAACTGGCAAATCTGTTGCAGTCCATGAGGAAGAGATACACTGCAGTTCTTGATGCAGCTGGTGGCCACACCAGATACTGACTGTTACTTTTGATTTTGACCCCTCCTTTGTTCAGGGACACATTATTCCATTTCTGTTAGTCACATGTCTGTGGAACTTGTTCAGTTTATGTCTCAGTTGTTGAATCTTGTTATGTTCATATAAATATTTACACATGTTAAGTTTTCTGAAAATAAAAAGCAAATGACAGTGAGAGGACGTTTCTTTTTTTGCTGAGTTTAGTTCTCCCATTTGAAGAAGTCTTAATTATTTGGACAAATTAATTTAGTCAAAAGTTTAGTGTTGGGTCCAATATTCCATACCTGCAGTGATTACATCAAGCTTGTGATTCTACTAACTTGTTGAATTCATTTACAGTTTGTCTTGGTTGTGTTTTAGATTATGTTTTTCCTAATAGAAACAGAATGGTGAATAATGTCCTGTCATTTTGGAGTCACTTCACTTGTATTGTCAGTAAGAACACATCTACATTCATGTGGATGCTACCATGATTATGAATCATCATTAATTAATCATGAATGATGATGAATGAGAAAGTTACAGACACAAATATCAGACCCCCTCTGTTATTGGTAATGGTGAGAGGTTAGCCTGTCTTGTTGTAGCCTCTGTTATTGGTAATGGTGAGAGGTTAGCATGTTTTGTTGTAGCCTCTGTTGTTGGTAATGGTGAGAGGTTAGCATGTTTTGTTGTAGCCTCTGTTATTGGTAATGGTGAGAGGTTAGCATGTTTTGTTGTAGCCTCTGTTATTGGTAATGGTGAGAGGTTAGCATGTTTTGTTGTAGCCTCTGTTATTGGTAATGGTGAGAAGTTAGCATGTTTTGTTGTAGCCTCTGTTATTGGTAATGGTGAGAGGTTAGCATGTTTTGTTGTAGCCTCTGTAACTTTCTCACTCATTATTATTGATGATTCATTCATGATTTGTATTAATCATGTTATCATCAGGATTCATTTAGTAGTGTTTAGAAACATGTTATCTACTCACTTAGACAGAAAATTATCCAGTCATCATCCACCATTTTATTATTGGGCAAAACACAACCAAAACAAACTGCAAATGCAACCATCGAGTTTATGACCAAATACTAAACTTTTGACTACTTTAATACACTATAAGTAAATTGGTCAGAATACTTATGACTTCTTCAAATGGGGAGACAGGAAACATAAAGTGTTTTCATTTTTAAACGTGAAACCGATATGTATTAAAATACCCTCAAATAAAAGGTGACATTTTATACTGTCACCTCATATGAAACTATTGATCTCAAATCCAAAATGTTGGAGTATAGAGCCACATTTAAAATGTCAGCTTCACTGTCAAAATAGATATGGTGTGGACTGTATACTCAATACAATCTAAATCTGATACCTCACTGTCTGTCTTTTGACTGATACTGCTTTTTAAACTGGTCTGGTCAGTCTTCTCAAATATTTGTATTATACATGTTTCTATCTGCAGGCAATACTTTGATAATTTGACATTTTTAATGATACATTCATTTCTGAATAGATATGGAAGGTTTCATATGTTGAAAAAATATACTGCCACTATTTTTACCACCAAAGAATAGCAGTGTGATTTTAATATGATTTGACTCTTTGCAGGCTGTCAGGCTGTCTAGTCACAGAGGAAGGCTGTGCTTCTCTGGTCTCAGCTCTGAGGTCAAACCCCTCACACCTGAGAGAGCTGGATCTGAGTAACAATGACCTGAAGGATTCAGGAGTGAAGCTGCTCTCTGCTGGACTGGAGGATCCACACTGTAAACTGGAGACTCTGAGGTCAGTATTCCTGTAGTTGGTCAACAAGTGATAACTGTTCACCAGATCCACATGTGTTTACCAGACACACATAGTCCACACCATATGTGTTTGGACAGTGAAGCTTAAAGTTTTACATTTGCTGCTAAGCTCCAGCATGTATCTTCTCACTTAGACAGAAAACATCCACCATTTTAATATTGGTCAAAACATAACCCAAAACACAACCAAAACAAACTGCAAATGCAACCAACGAGTTTGAGTCACAAGCTTGATGTAGTCGTTGCGTTAAAGGAATATGGGACCAAATACTAAACTTTTGACTATTTTAATACACTATGAGTGATTTGGTCAGAATACTTATGACTTCGTCAAATGGGGGGACTAAATACATAAAGTGCTTTTATTTGTCTAAATGGTGAAACAGATATGTATTAAAATATACTCAAATAAAAGGTGACATTATATACTGTCACCTCATATGAAACATTTGATCTGAAATCCAAATTATTGGAGTATAGATCCACATTTAAAATATTCTCTTCACTGACAAAATAGATATGGTGTGGACTGTATACTCAATACAATCTAAATCTGATACCTCACTGTCTGTCTTCTGACTGATACTGCTTTTTAAACTGGTCTGATCAGTCTACTCAAATATTTGTACAATAAATGCTTCTATCTACAAGGAATACCTTGATAATTTGTCATTTCTAATAATGATACATTAATTTCTGAATATATATGGCAGGTTTCAGGACACTGATATATCTGAACATTTTGAAAAAATATACTGCCACTATTTTCACCACCAAAGAATAGCAGTGTGGTTTTAATATGATTTGACTCTTTGCAGGCTGTCAGGCTGTCTAGTCACAGAGGAAGGCTGTGCTTCTCTGGTCTCAGCTCTGTGGTCAAACCCAACACATTATTTGTAAACGGGTAACAGCGTAAATAGGGAAAGCTAAGCGTAACATTTGAATACAACCTGTCTGTCATTGTATTTCTTCTGTGTTGGCAGACTCACTGGCTGTAAACTCACAGACACATCCTGTAAAGTGTTGGCCTCAGTTTTCAGTTCAAACCCCTCACACCTGAGAGAGCTGGACCTGAGTAACAATGACCTGAAGGATTCAGGAGTGAAGCTGCTCTCTGCTGGCCTGGGGAATCCCCACTGTAAACTGGAGACTCTGAGGTCAGTATTCCTGTAGTTGGTCAACAAGTGATAACTGTTCACCAGATCCACATGTGTTTACCAGGCACACATAGTCCACACCATATGTGTTTGGACAGTGAAGCTTACAGTTTTAAATTTGTCGCTATGCTCCAGCATTTTGGATTTGAGATATAATGTTTGATATTAGGTGACAGTACAGAATGCCACCTTTTATTTAAAGGTATTCATACATATACAGTCGTGGCCAAAAGTTTTGTTTTGGTAATGGTGAGAGGTTAGCATGTTTTGTTGTAGCCTCTGTTATTGGTAATCGTGAGAGGTTAGCATGTTTTGTTGTAGCCTCTGTAACTTTCACACGCATTATTATTCATGATTCATTCATGATTTTTCTTAATCATGACATCATCAGGATTAATTTAGTAGTGTTTAGTAACATGTTTGTCACGGTTTTCGTCGGTTATGGCGGACCAAAACGCAGCAGGTATGTGTATACTCATCTTCTTTATTTACGGGAAAAGAAGGGAAAAAAAACAAACAAACACGTATACAAAAATAACAAAGCAATGAACGACGAAATAACAGTCTTTGACGGCAACACAGCAATCCAAGAACAATCTCCCACAAATACAAGACAAACACACCCAACTAATATAGGACTTCCAATCAAAGGCAACACCAAACAGCTGCCTTCAATTGGAAACCCACCCCAATTAACTCAACATAGAAACACGCTCACTAGACTACACATAGAAATACATAAACATAGACCATAACTCAAAACCCGGAAATAATAAATCTAACGCCCTCCTAACTAACACACCACCCTGAACCACATAAAACAAATACCCTCTGCCACGTCCTGACCAAACTACAATAACAATTAACCCTTCTACTGGCCAGGACGTGACAGTACCCCCCCCCCTTAAAGGTGCTAACCCCGGAAGCACCTTAAAAAAACAAAACCCCCCAAAAAAACACAACCCCAAACAACAAAACAAAAATTCCCCTCTACTAAAAGGGAGGGAAGGGAGGGTGGCTGCCGTCAACGACGGCACTGTGCTACACCCCCCCTCCCCAACCCACCTATATCAGGAGGTGGCTCCGGTTCTGGCCGTTCCAGGCAGTCGGGCCACTCTGGCAGCTCGGGGCAGTCTGGCCAGTCTGGCAGCTCGGGGCAGTCTGGGCAGTCTGGCAGCTCGGGGCAGTCTGGCCGCTCTGGCAGCTCGGGGCAGTCTGGCCGCTCTGGCAGCTCGGGGCAGTCTGGCAGCTCTGGCAGCTCGGGGCACTCTGGCAGCTCGGGGCACTCTGGCAGCTCGGGGCAGTCTGGCAGCTCGGGGCAGTCTGGCCGGCTCTGGCGGCTCGGGGCAGTCTGGCCGGCTCTGGCGGCTCGGGGCAGTCTGGCCGGCTCTGGCGGCTCGGGGCAGTCTGGCCGGCTCTGGCGGCTCGGGGCAGTCTGGCCGGCTCTGGCGGCTCGGGGCAGTCTGGCCGGCTCTGGCGGCTCGGGGCAGTCTGGCCGGCTCTGGCGGCTCGGGGCAGTCTGGCCGGCTCTGGCGGCTCCTGACTGACGGGCGGCTCTGGCGACTCTTGACTGACGGGCGGCTCTGGCGACTCTTGACTGACGGGCGGCTCTGGCGACTTGACTGGCGGGCGGCTCTGGCGACTGTTGACTGGCGGGCGGCTCTGGCGACTGTTGACTGGCGGGCGGCTCTGGCGACTGTTGACTGGCGGGCGGCTCTGGCGACTGTTGACTGGCGGGCATTTCTGGCGACTGTTGACTGGCGAGGCTGGGTTCACGCACTTGAAGCCTGGTGCGTGGTGCTGGTACTGGGCGTACCAGATTGGGAACACGCACCTCCAGGCTAGTGCGGGGAGCGGGAACAGGATGAGTCGGACTGGCCTGACACACTTCCGGGTCCGCACGAGAGACAGGAGCTGGAAACCCAGGGCTATGGAGGCGCACAGGCGGTCTTTATCTTACCTCCTGCACAACCCATCCTGGCTGGATGGAACTAGTAGCCCTGCACGAGCGGGGTGCTTGTACAGGGCGGACTGGGTTGTGCAGGGGCCTGATGGTAGCCGTGCGTAGAGCGGGAGTTGGGTAGCCTGGTCCTCGGAGGCGTACCGGCGACCAGATGCGCTGCGCAGGCATCCTCCTACCAGGCTGGATGCCCGCTCTAGCACGGCACCTGCGAGGGGCTGGAATAACGCGCACTGGACTGTGCGTGCGTATGGGTGAGAGTGCGCTCCTCAGCGAAACATGGCGCTCTCCACCTCATACGCTCCTCCATATAACCACGGATAGCTGGCTTCCGGCTCTTCCTAGGCCAAGCCAAACTACCCGTATGCCCCCCCAAAAAAATGTCTTGGGGGTGCCTCTCGTGCTTCTCCCTCAGCGCTTCCAAGGCCTCGTACCTCCGCCTCTCTGCCTTGGCTGCCTCAATTTCCTCCCGTGGGCGACGGTACTCCCCAGCCTGGTGCCAAGGTCCAGCCCCGTCCAGAACTTCCTCCCAGGTCCATTTCTCCCGCCAGTCCAACTCGAAATCCCTTTTCTTCTGCTGCTTGGTCCTTAGTTGGTGGGAGATTCTGTCACGGTTTTCGTCGGTTATGGAGGACCAAAACGCAGCAGGTATGTGTATACTCATCTTCTTTATTTACGGGAAAAGAAGGGAAAAAAACCAAACAAACACGTATACAAAAATATCAAAGCAATGAACGACGAAATAACAGTCTTTGACGGCAACACAGCAATCCAAGAACAATCTCCCACAAATACAAGACAAACACACCCAACTAATATAGGACTTCCAATCAAAGGCAACACCAAACAGCTGCCTTCAATTGGAAACCCACCCCAATTAACTCAACATAAAAACACGCTCACTAGACTACACATAGAAATACATAAACATAGACCATAACTCAAAACCCGGAAATAATAAATCAAACGCCCTCCTAACTAACACACCACCCTGAACCACATAAAACAAATACCCTCTGCCACATCCTGACCAAACTACAATAACAATTAACCCTTATACTGGCCAGGACATGACAATGTTACCTAATCACTTAGACAGAAAATTACTCCAGTCATCATCCAACATTTTATTGATGAGCAAAATATAACCCAAAACACAACCAAAACAAACTGCAATTGTAACCAACGAGTTTGAGTCACAGGCTCTAACGGGTGTGTAAGGATTGGACCAAGGCGCAGCGTGGTTAGTGCTCATCATGAAACTTATTTGAATGAACACTGAATCAAAAAAAACTAAGTGCAACAGCTAAACAGTTCTGTCAGGAACATTAACTAAACAGAAAATAACCACCCACAAAACCCAAAGGAAAACAGGCTGCCTAAGTATGGCTCCCAATCAACAACAACGATATACAGCTGTCCCTGATTGAGAGCCATACCTGGCCGAAACAAAGAAATACCAAACATAGAAAAAGGGACATAGAATGCCCACCCCAACTCACGCCCTGACCAACCAAAATAGAGACATAAAAGGATCTCTAAGGTCAGGGCGTGACACAGACTTGATGTAGTCGCTGCGTTCAAGGAATATCGGACTAAATACTAAACTTTTGACTACTTTAATACACTATGAGTGAATTAGTCAGAAAACATATGACTTCTTTAAATAGGGGGACTAGATACATAAAGTGCTTTCATTTTTCTAAATGGTGAAACAGATATGTATTAAAATACCCTCAAATAAAAGGGGACATTTTATACTGTCACCTCATATGAAACATTTGATCTGAAATCCAAAATGTTGGAGTATAGAGACACATTTAAATTGTTATCTTCACTGTCAAAATAGATATGGTGTGGACTGTATACTCAATACAATCTAAATCTGATACCTCACTGTCTGTCTTTTGACTGATACTGCTTTTTAAACTGGTTTGGTCAGCCAACTCAAATATTTGATAATATGCATCTTTCTATCTACAAGCAATACTTGGAAAATGTGTCATTTATAATAATGAAACATTTATGAATAGATATGGCAGGTTTCAGGAGACTGATGTATCTGAATATGTTGATAAAAATATACTGCTACTATTTTCACCACCAAAGAATAGCAGTGTGATTTTAATATGATTTGACTCTTTGCAGGCTGTCAGGCTGTGGAGTCACAGAGGAAGGCTGTGCTTCTCTGGTCTCAGCTCTGAGGTCAAACCCAACACATTATTTGTGCAGGGTAACAGCGTAAACAGAGAAAGCTAAGCATAACATTTTAATACAACCTGTCTGTCATTGTATTTCTTCGGTGTTTGCAGACTCACTGGCTGTAAACTCAGAAACATCACCGGTAAAGTGTTGGCCTCAGTTTTCAGTTCAAACCCCTCACACCTGAGAGAGCTGGACCTGAGTAACAATGACCTGAAGGATTCAGGAGTGAAGCTGCTCTCTGCTGGACTGGGGAATCCCCACTGTAAACTGGAGACTCTGAGGTCAGTATTCCTGTAGTTGGTCAACAAGTGATAACTGTTCACCAGATCCACATGTGTTTACCAGGCACACATAGTCCACACCATATGTGTTTGGACAGTGAAGCTTACAGTTTTAAATTTGTCGCTATACTGCAGTATTTTGGATTTGAAATAGAATGGTTTATATTAGGCGACAGTACAGAATGTCACCTTTTATTTGAGGGAATTCATACATATCTGTGTTACTGTTTCAATATGAATAATGACGAATATCCAAGTTATAGAGGCACAAAGATCAGAATAAATGCTAACCTCCTCTGTTATTGGTAATGGTGAGAGGTTAGTATGTTTTGTTGTAGCCTCTGTTATTGGTAATGATGAAAGGTTAGCATGTTTTGTTGTAGCCTCTGTTATTGGTAATGGTGAGAGGTTAGTATGTTTTGTTGTAGTCTCTGTTATTGGTATTGGTGAGAGGTTAGCATGTTTTGTTGTATCCTCTGTTATTGGTAATGGTGAGAGGTTAGCATGTTTTGTTGTAGCCTCTGTTATTGGTAATGGTGAGAGGTTAGCATGTTTTGTGTGTGAGGCCTCTATTGGTAAGGAGGTGAGAGGTTAGCATGTTTTGTTGTAGCCTCTGTTATTGGTAATGGTGAGAGGTTAAAATGTTTTGTTGTATCCTCTGTTATTGGTAATGGTGAGAGGTTAGCATGTTTTGTTGTAGCCTCTGTTATTGGTAATGGTGAGAGGTTAGCATGTTTTGTTGTATCCTCTGTTATTGGTCATGGTGAGAGGTTAGCATGTTTTGTTGTAGCCTCTGTTATTGGTAATGGTGAGAGGTTAGCATGTTTTGTTGTAGCCTCTGTTATTGGTAATGGTGAGAGGTTAGCATGTTTTGTTGTAGTCTCTGTTATTGGTAATGGTGAGAGGTTAGCATGTTTTGTTGTAGCCTCTGTTATTGGTAATGGTGAGAGGTTAGCATGTTTTGTTGTATCCTCTGTTATTGGTAATGGTGAGAGGTTAGCATGTTCTGTTGTAGCCTCTGTTATTGGTAATGGTGAGAGGTTAGCATGTTTTGTTGTAGCCTCTGTTATTGGTAATGGTGAGAGGTTAGCATGTTTTGTTGTAGCCTCTGTTATTGGTAATGGTGAGAGGTTAGTATGTTTTGTTGTAGCCTCTGTTATTGGTAATGGTGAGAGGTTAGCATGTTTTGTTGTAGCCTCTGTTATTGGTAATGGTGAGAGGTTAGCATGTTTTGTTGTAGCCTCTGTTATTGGTAATGGTGAGAGGTTAGCATGTTTTGTTGTAGCCTCTGTTATTGGTAATGGTGAGAGGTTAGTATGTTTTGTTGTAGCCTCTGTTATTGGTAATGGTGAGAGGTTAGCATGTTTTGTTGTAGCCTCTGTTATTGGTAATGGTGAGAGGTTAGCATGTTTTGTTGTAGCCTCTGTTATTGGTAATGGTGAGAGGTTAGCATGTTTTGTTGTAGCCTCTGTTATTGGTAATGGTGAGAGGTTAGCATGTTTTGTTGTAGCCTCTGTTATTGGTAATGGTGAGAGGTTAGCATGTTTTGTTGTAGCCTCTGTTATTGGTAATGGTGAGAGGTTAGCATGTTTTGTTGTAGCCTCTGTTATTGGTAATGGTGAGAGGTTAGCATGTTTTGTTGTAGCCTCTGTTATTGGTAATGGTGAGAGGTTAGCATGTTTTGTTGTAGCCTCTGTTATTGGTAATGGTGAGAGGTTAGCATGTTTTGTTGTAGCCTCTGTTATTGGTAATGGTGAGAGGTTAGCATGTTTTGTTGTAGCCTCTGTAACTTTCATTTATGAATAATGGCATCATCAGGATGCTTTTAGTAGTGTTTAGAAACCTGTTATCTACTCAATTATAAATAAAATTACTCCAGTAACCATCTGAAATGAACACGATGGGAGACAGAGAGCTGCTTTCAAGTGCAGGGCTCAGCAGGTGTTTATTGTAAAGGACCACAGGTCCAGGGGCAGGCAGAAGTTCAAAAAGAGTCCAAAAAGGCAACAGGCAGGGAAAAGGTTGTGGTCCGGGAGATCAGGCAATAGGTTGAGAACAGGAAATCCAATGGGCTAAGGTACAGGCAGGCAATAGGTTGATAACAGGAAATCCTATGGGCTAAGGTACAGGCAGGGAATAGGTTGATAACAGGAAATCCAATGGGCTAAGGTACAGGCAGGGAATAGGCAAAAGGCGTCGTTAGGGAGGCAGGCAAAAACATCATACACGGGAGGAGTAAATTAAAGGAAACTCAGCGCTCCGTATAGCCGTGTGTCGCAAAACAAACAACACTTCACAATGATGGGGGTGCAAAGAACTGAACTAAATAGAGTTTGATAATGACATACAGGTGTGTGAACAGGTGATCAGAATTCAGGTGACTGGGATCTGGAGAGTGAGCTGCGTTCAGGGGGATCTATGTGTTTGAGAGTGTGAGCTGGAAGCAGACGTTACACCATCCACCATTTTAATATTGGGCAAAACACAACCCAAAACACAACCAAAACAAACTGCAAAATCAATCAACGAGTTTGAGTCACAAGCTTGATGTAGTCGCTGCGTTCAAGGAATATCGGATCAAATACTCAACTTGTGACGACTTTAAGCCACTGTCGTGTCTTTGGGGGTACCATTAAACGGAAGATATGTTTATCAATTAGCTCCCTGTAATTATTATCACGCGATTAAACTGATTAATCGTTTAATTGTAATTAACTAGGAGGTCGGGGCACCAAGGAGAATATTCAGATTACAAAGCTATAATTTTCCTAATATAACTTTCCTGTACTATAATATTATATTCTATTATAGTATAGGTCAATTATCTTCTAAGTTTAAATGGTGTATTTACCTCTAGTCCAGTCTCATTCCAAAACGTCGTAAATTGTTGTATCTGCACGAACCCAGTCTTTACTAAAATCATCCATACGTCAATTGTCTTAAAATCATTTATTTACTGCCCTAAGTAATTAACAGAAAAACAGAAAAACAGTAATTATCGTCAACAAAGGATTGGTATCGGAATGTGCCCTTGTGGGCTAAACAGGCTGGTCGGCCTGTTGAACAATGGGTCATAAATGGTCAGCTGAGAAGTTTACACAGAGTTCATTAACAATTGACAATTGAAGGCTCACTCATTCGGGAACAATTGCAATCTATATATATTTACACTCAGTGTGTCGTTCTGATTCTTGTTGGAGAGTAGTTCTGTTGGGGAGTTTTGTCCGCGTTCTCTCTCTCTCGGTTAGAATGGATCTTTCAGAGCGACATTCATTAATGTCGTCATAGAATGGTTGTTTCGTTGGTCTTCGCGTTCGATGATGGTAATATGGCTATATTGTCTCTTCTGAGTATCACAAAATGGTACCAGCAGATCAGTTCGTAGCTGGATTCTTCAATTCTATGAGTTGGAAGAATTTCCTTTGTCTCTCTATGGGCCATGTGGCCAGAGACTTTCCTGGAATTTTAGAGTTTTTTTCTACCCTTTACACACAGGGTGGATTGTGTGCAAAAGGGAGAGGCCAACGTCATGACATACCCCCCCTGGTGGTTTGGATCTTGTTTATCCTGCAAGTTACAAATCAACATAAAATCATGACCACGTGATGTCCCATTGGTAGATCATCGTTGCAGTCCTCTCTGGTGGTTGAACTTGGTAGGCTCTCTGAAAGCGGAGCCGTCCACCACAAGGATGGGCAGTTGATGTCCGGTTGGTGATCGCCGTTGCGGTCTCCTCAATTGGTGTACCTTGGTAGGTTCCCTGGAAGCTGTAAAGTACCCCAGGAAGGGCCAGGGGATGTCCTGGTTGGTGATCGCCGTTGCGGTCCCCCCCTCTGGTGGTTTACCTTGGTAGTCTCTCTGACAGCGGGCATGCCGCCACAAGGATAGGCTGTGGGTGTCCGGATTTGGGGTCGCCGTTCCGAACCCGTCGTCCAGACTGGAAGATCTGGGCAGTAACTTAGGCAGATGTTAACAACGCACACACACTCATGAAATATATATAATTACATTCATTCCCCAATGAGCGGCGTTGTGGCACTAAGTGATGGTTGTATGGGGACTTTGTTTATGGCTCTATCACTTCCTAAGTGTCAAAGGAACTGAACCGAAAAGGAATGAAAGCATAAACAAAACAAAAATATACAAAATATAGTTCACACAAATAAAATCATCTAATTGGACTGTATTCTATATACGTCCAATGTTCTGGCAAAATGATTATCATGGCATTGTCTCTAATGCCATATCTAGAGTTTTCCTACTTGGTGTGTTGCTTAGGCGCTATCCTAAGTTGATAACTATATGATAAGTCTACAGCTGTAATGCACTAGTTTTGGGCAGTCTACAGGTATGACCTACGGACTTCTGGGAAGAAAACTGGTGAGTGCTGTAGAGTCAAAGGCCTAGAAGTAAATGTTCAACTTTACTAAGGCTGGTATATTGCTTGGGCCCTTAAGTGGTCCTAGCATAAATCCTAATTGGATGTTCCGTTGTGCATGTGTGTTTATGCTTACACAAGCGCGCATATCAAGGGAAGAAAACCAAGTATCCGGGCAGATTACAACTTGTTCAGAATGAGTCTGACGTAGTCAGGTAATTTTCAGGTCAATGCCTGGAGGTCAGTCAGAATTGGTGTCAAGGGAGTCTGTAGTAGTTTTCTACAAGTCACTGTCTTCCACTATTGTAGTGGCGGTAGGTATGAAGTCTATTTCATAGCTATGTTATCCACGGAGGAGCTAACCTCACGACGGAAGTACTCTTTAAGTATTGGACCAGTCATACGTGGTGTGATCATGGTTCATGACTTCTAATAATTTTACTCCTGAATGGAGGGTCCTATTTATTAGTGACATGTGTGTTAACCATTGGAAGAGGGCACTGGAGATTCCCCTCCACGTGTTGCACTCTGAGTGACTCCTATGTCGCTGTTGTCAATGGTAATTTGATTTGTTAAGTCTCTAACCTTCTTACTGATTGTAGCTGGTATTGGTACTGGTACTCAAGGGGACCAGTTATCCTACCGATTTATTCTGAAATATTATCTACTGGAACACATGATTGGAGCATTTTACTAGTTGTATTGTAGTTGAACCTACGCATGGCAAAGAATGATTATTGATGCCATTAGTTTTGGAGGTGGACAAGTCCACTGGACTTCCTTTACGACCAGTGTGGTACACCTCAGTACTATCTTAGATGTCTTCTAAGATAATCCCCGTCTAGGGGCCTGTCTGCTCCTCACTGTTCTCATAGGAGAGTTTACAACTAGATTTGATTTATGCTCTGGCGGCCTCGTACGGTGTTGTCCGTAGTCTCGACCCCCCCCACCGGCCTCGATGAGGCTCATCATGGGTCTGGGCTACTATTCCCCCCCTTTGTGCCTCGGGACCCCCCCACCAGCGGGTGGTGTTGGTGTCCGATGCGCAAATGAAAAGGTCGGACCCTATGTACGAGTTGTCAGCGGCCGCGTTTTTATGAGAGTGGCTGTAACCTTTCAACCAAATCTCCTGGTGTTTGTGCTTCAAAACGCTCAGTGGCTGTCGAGGCATGTCAGTCACCACCGCGTCCGTGTGTGGAAACCTCTTCATTACCTGTGAACTGAGACGAGGATATCGGTCTGTGATATCGCAAAGTGTTTCACAAGTGGGAGTCATCGGGTCAGTTGCTGGACTGACGCCATTAGTGTCATTGTAAGGGGTGACAGTCCCCAACAAAGCGGAAGGTGTATCATCGGAAGCAGAGTATACTCTGCGCATCAATGTTTTTCTTGCTGGGACGCCGCAGTGCTTGCGGAAGTGTCCAAAGGGAAAGAAAAGTTCATCTCAACTACCGTATTACATGACTGCAAGGAGGAGGGAAGTTGCTTATTCACAGAGACAGCTGGCTCGAAATCATGAAAAGAATGGTCAATCAGGTTGGCTGATGGAATGTGTCGAGATATCGTACTATCTCCGTGGATCGGATTTTGTACCAAGAGGTTTCTAAACGTATTTTTCTCAAGGGGTGCTTTCGACAGATACCCCTCGTGAAGGACTGCGTTGCAGCTAGCGTTAGGGGAAGACGGTGTGGTCAGTGGAGAAGGCACTGTGGCCTGTGACCATACCTGGTTGGTTTTCCAATCCATCAATGGGAGTAACCGATCCATCAAGTCTGCTCCAAGTAGCAGGGTTACAGTTTCGAGGCTGGTAACATACACAGGGTGAACGAGCGATACGTCCTGGAAGTGTAGTTTCAGCATGACTCTCAATGTGAGAGGCGAGGTAGTCTGAGTGACCCTCGAAGTTTATTGTCGCATCATTCCACTTTTAACCAACGTTTAGTTGGTTTCAAAGCCCTTTTGAGATCATCAAACAATGTTTGAGAGATGAGTGATATTGTCGCACCCGAATCAATTAGCGCATGACAAGTTAAGCAGTCCTCCAGGACTGTTTCCAGGTATGGCCGTTTAGATTCGTGGTTAGTGGACATATTCCCCACAAAGTGGAGTGGTCGTTCGCAACGACGTGATGTGCCATGTCTGTTCAAGATGGAAGCAGATTGACTTTTCTGATTTTGAGTGGGCTTGGCTTTAACGAAGCGTTTGACCTTTTTCTTCGCAACTTTTGTATCAGAGTCTATGGACAGAGCCCGGGGGCTTGTTTCTTGATCAAGCGGGCCCTGGATAGGGTCTTGAATGAGAGCGGGAGAAATTTGAACTTTAACGTCCATGCTATGGGTGTTAATTCCTGCGGACCTGGTGTCCGGTAATTCCCCGTCTAGTCCTTGTGACTTATCTTTTACCCTTTTCTCAAATTGTTCTCGCTTAAGTTCTTCCCGTAGTGGGACTTCTGGAGAACATTGGTCTACGTTTTGATCGTCCTTCAACCCTTTGTTACCCTTGTGCTCTGACACTTTTGGTGGGTTGGGTGCAGGAACGTAGCGAACGGGTCGATTGTAGCGGTAGTCATGTTGATGGCTACGTATTTTACAGTTATTTCGACCGCGGAGGTTATTGGAATCAGGGTTTCGTGGTAGAAACTGTTGTTGTGCGTCATCTCTCGACGCTCCAATACCTGTTAATGCACCCTCTAACTGGAGTGAGTGCTCCTGGTTAAACTTCAAAACTGAGTGGTCAGGGCTCTTAGCGTTGTGAACTTTTGATGCCTCAAAAGCTGTGCTTGCAAGCTCTCTGAGTTGTAAGATAGGCAAGCCAACGTGGGCTGCAGGGCCCAAGTAGGTAATGAAGGTGGGATACATGTTCGACAGAAACATTTGTTTGAATGGTAACAGCTCTTCCATTCCTGTTTCTGTGAGTAGGCCAAAGTAAGCTGAACGAAGCCTATGATAGAAAGCTTGTGGGTTTTCGTTCCGAGCTTGTTTGACGGTGTGAGCCAGTGAGCTATCGTGTTTGCGAGTCGCAGAACCACTGAATTCTAATTTCAAAGCTGTGGCAAGTTTAGCATAGTCATTTAGCACGTGTTGCTGTTGTAGACGAATGAACCTCGTCACGTGTCTATTCGACGTTCGCTTCAACAGGTAAACCCTGTCAGAACCCGTAGCGTTCGGGTAGCCACTCAACGCGTCCTCTATGTCAGCTAGGAACGTCTCAGTATCGTTTGGCTGACCTGGAACGGGGTCAAAGGTGGGGAAATTCTTAACGAGTTTGTCAAGGTATTCTGCGCCAAGCGGGCGGAGAGGGTTGGCTTCATGCTGTGGAGAGATTGGGGCCGAAAGGCCAAGAGAAGAAGCCAAGCCTTGTTGTTGTTGGCCAAGAGGCGCCATATTACTCAGTGCCGAAGGGCCAAGAGGAGAAGACTGAGGGACACATGAGGGAGGCAAGGTCTGAAACCTATTGTCTTCACTCCTGTGAGTACAGGGCTCCGGTTGCTTGGATGGGAAGTCGCGCTGTAGAGCGTGACCATTCTGGATTTCCTCCAGATGGTACCTAAGGGTGGAATTCTGCTGCATTGCAGAGTCCACTTGAGCGCTTAGAGTACTGATTTTGGACACGTGAGTGTCACACCTGCTCCTTTCGATCTCAAACTTATCTGTCATGGTTTGCAGATAGAGGTCTTGAGTACGGAGCGAGAGATTCAGTGATGAGATTTCCTCTGCTTGCTTAGAAGTCAATATTTCCAACCTCATCACCTGAGTTCTCTCATCATTCATTTGGTCAGCGACTTCAATAAGTTCTGCTGATTTATCATCCAACTTTGTCATTGTGTTCATTAACTGATCGTCTTTGGTTTGCAGCGCTTTGAGGAGCACCGTGTTATTTTGAGTAACATTCAACAAAACAGCATGCATGTTGTCAAGTTGAGCGCTCCTGTTTGTAGATAACTCTTCGGATTTATCTAGTTTGGCGTGGACATCATCGTATTTAGTTTTGGCTAAATCGAGTTGTTCCTGTAGAAAACAATTTTGTTGAAGAGCTTGTGCTTGTTCATCGTCATACGTTTTTGCAATTACATTTAATTGTTCAGTTTTCGAACGCAGTTCCATAGCTAGCAGAATTTTTCCCTTTTCTGCATTTGTGATTGGTTTCCCGGTTCTCCCCACCTGTCCCTTTATGTCTACCGTTACCTGCTCGTGCTTCAGCTGTGCACTGCGGTATTGGACAGATGGCAATCTCGGATGGCAAGACATCAGAGCTAGACTGGAGAGAACCTTTACGAGGCCTGCGCCCGATGGTTGATTTTTTAAAAACATTGTTGTCTGCTTTTCCACTAATGGCATAATTAGGGTTGTTATCGCTGCTGAGGTCAGAGATCAATCCATTTACGGGTGGAGGTTCACTAATTAGCGGGCGAGTGGGAACCACCCCCTCTGATAGCTTGCACATTATTAGAACATTTGAAAGGAAAAATTGTTTTTCCTAATTTTCCAAAATTTGGTTTTGGAATGTGGAAAACTGCAAAGACGATTTTAATCTATTTATAGACGTTAATGAACCATCAGTACTGTACAGTACTGTGGAAGTTGGACGTGAATGAATTTGCAAAAGCAAATTGAATTAATCAATGCCAATGATTAGTCCTACCTGGGTAGGCTATCTGGGTATTACACTTGAATTACCTGAGAGGTTGCTTCATCCAGGTTAATATGCAAAGTTTAAGTTGTCTCATTTAATTGGAAGAACCTAGAAAGGTATGTTCGACAATTTAACTTATTAAATTGAATGAGACGATAATCCATACAATCTCCATTGATTGGATATCATAAGTGTAACCCGTAGTTCAAATGTTGGGACCCTTCACCACTAGGGTACGCTCCTACCTGGGGCTGAACGTCAGTAAAGGGGTTTTACTGACTGTGCCTTGCTAAAGCAGATTTTACTGATTAATCTATTTATGATATATCAAACCTGTATAGGCAATCTGGGAATTAACTTTCAATTAACCTGAGAGCATTGCTTCATCTAAGTTAAGTTTGGAAAAAGTTAATCACGTCTCATTGTAGACGCCCAATCAATTTTGGATATTATTTGAAAGATCCACTTGAAAAGGTAAATCTGGCAATTTCACTTGTTAGTTAAATTGAATGAGACGTGCTCCACGTTTGAATTTCCCCTAGAGATGTACTGGCAATTCTTCACCACCAGAGTGCAGAATGCTGAAATTTAAACGGAAGTACAAAGGTCGGACTTCCGTCGCGCTAGCGGAGAAATTTTAAACGTGTTACGGTGGAGGGTAAAATGTTCCCTCTCTGTTAGCTTACCCGTAATGCTAAGCTATTGCTACTTGGTTCAGGAGTATCCTTCCAAGCACCAAAATAGGATCCTTTCCCTTATGGAAAGGGTGGGTTTTCTAGTGACGTCTCACCTTAACCCCATTCAGCATATTCTGCTAGCGTTTATGTTGACCGGAGCGACACGGTACTTAACTACAAATACGCATATGGTCTGCCCACAGTCTTAGTGCGGTAGGCAAATTATTCGGCTCGGTTCCCGGACAGTTAACTTCTAATTTCTAACCTTACTCTAGAAGTTAATATTTACCGACAGAAATAGTACCGTTTGGCCTAACGGACTAAATCTGGAATTTAAATCCTCACTGCTATCGACATAAGACCGGAGCTACTCTAAATAGCTTCTCTCAATGGAAAATGCACAATCACTTTGTTTACATAGCAGGCTGTTTGTACAATTCTGTTTGCACAATTGATATATAGAATTTCACAGCAAAGTCCAATTCTATCTTAGATTCCTCGCACGGGGGCTCCAATATGTATTATCAAATTGAACCATCGTGCGTTTTAGTTTGAGTCCTCACACGGGGGCACCAATATGTCGTGTCTTTGGGGGTACCATTAAACGGAAGATATGTTTATCAATTAGCTCCCTGTAATTATTATCACGTGATTAAACTGATTAATCGTTTAATTGTAATTAACTAGGAGGTCGGGGCACCAAGGAGAATATTCAGATTACAAAGCTATAATTTTCCTAATATAACTTTCCTGTACTATAATATTATATTCTATTATAGTATAGGTCGATTATCTTCTAAGTTTAAATGGTGTATTTACCTCTACTCCAGTCTCATTCCAAAACGTTGTAAATTGTTGTATCTGCACGAACCCAGTCTTTACTAAAATCATCCATACATCAATTGTCTTAAAATCATTTATTTACTACCCTAAGTAATTAACAGAAAAACATACAAACAGTAATTATCGTCAACAAAGGATTGGTATCGGAATGTGCCCTTGTGGGCTAAACAGGCTGGTCGGCCTGTTGAACAATGGGTCATAAATGGTCAGCTGAGAAGTTTACACAGAGTTCATTAACAATTGACAATTGAAGGCTCACTCATTCGGGAACAATTGCAATCAATATATATATTTACGCTCAGTGTGTCGTTCTGATTCTTGTTGGAGAGTAGTTCTGTTGGGGAGTTTTGTCCGCGTTCTCTCTCTCTCGGTTAGAATGGATCTTTCAGAGCGACATACATTAATGTCGTCATAGAATGGTTGTTTCGTTGGTCTTCGCGTTCGATGATATAATTTACTTAGCTGCAGACTAATAATTAATATCAAAGACTTGTTCTTATTCTGTCGGTATCAATAGTCTAAAAGTTAACCACGTGGTATGGTTCACTTTCAGTAGAGTACTTGGATGGTCAAACCTCTGGCAATAGAGTGTAGGCCTGGTCTGGAGAAATGTAAATCAGGGAGTGTTTTATAGTGCCCATCGAACAGGCTGGTCAAATGACGCCTGGTCCTGTATATGTCCCTGGGGCGTGCCTATGACTGAGTTAGATTTGGTTACAGAAATACAATTCTATCACATTACATCAGTACATAGCATCTCAATGTCTTACAAAAGCTTTATCCTTATCAATACATTCCATACACCCATATGAGGCAAGTCTTAAACTGAGTCTATTATATAAACAGTTTTATGGTAATATGGCTATATTGTCTCTTCTGAGTATCACAAAATGGTACCAGCGGATCAGTTCGTAGCTGGATTCATCAATTCTATGAGTTGGAAGAATTTCCTTTGTCTCTCTATGGGCCATGTGGCCAGAGACTTTCCTGGAATTTTAGAGTTTTTTCTACCCTTTACACACAGGGTGGATTGTGTGCAAAAGGGAGAGTCCAACGTCTTGACACCACTATGAGTTAATTGGTCAGTAAACATATGATTTCTTTAAATAGGGGGACTAGATACATAAAGTGCTTTCATTTCTAAATAGTGAAACAGATATGTTTGAAAATATCCTCAAATAAAAGGTGACATTATATACTGTCACCTCATATGAACCATTTGATCTGAAATCCAAAATGTTGGAGTTTAGAGCCACATTTAAAATGTTATCTTCACTGTCAAAATAGATATGGTGTGGACTGTATACTCAATACAATCTAAATCTGATACCTCACTGTCTGTCTTTTGACTGATACTGCTTTTAAACTGGTCTGGTCAGTCTACTCAAATATTTGTACTATACATGTTTCTATCTGCAGGCAAAACTTTGATCATTTGTAATTTATAATATGATACATTCATTTCTGACTAGATATGAAAGGTTTCATGACTGATATATCTGAATATGTTGAAGAAATCTACTGCCACTATTTTCACCACCAAAGAATAGCAGTGTGATTTTAATATGATTTGACTCTTTGCAGGCTGTCAGGCTGTGGAGTCACAGAGGAAGGCTGTGCTTCTCTGGTCTCAGCTCTGAGGTCAAACCCCTCACACCTGAGAGAGCTGTACCTGAGTAACAATGACCTGAAGGATTCAGGAGTGGAGCTGCTCTCTGCTGGACTGGGGAATCCCCACTGTAAACTGGAGACTCTGAGGTCAGTATTCCTGTAGTTGGTCAACAAGTGATAACTGTTCACCAGATCCACATGTGTTTACCAGGCACACATAGTCCACACCATATGTGTTTGGACAGTGAAGCTTACAGTTTTAAATTTGTCGCTATGCTCCAGCATTTTGGATTTGAGATATAATGTTTGATATTAGGTGACAGTACAGAATGTCACCTTTTATTTAAAGGTATTCATACATATACAGTCGTGGCCAAAAGTTTTGAGAATGACACAAATATTAATTTTCACAAGTCTGCTGCTTCAGTGTCTTTAGATATTTTTGTCAGATGTTACTATGGAATACTGAAGTATAATTACAAGCATTTCATAAGTGTCAAAGGCTTTTATTGACAATTACATGAAGTTGAAGCAATGAGTCAATATTTGCAGTGTTGACCCTTCTTTTTCAAGACCTCTGCAATCCGCCCTGGCATGCTGTCAATTAACTTCTGGGCCACATCCTGACTGATGGCAGCCCATTCTTGCATAATCAATGCTTGGAGTTTGTCGGAATTTGTGGGTTTTTGTTTGTCCACCTGCCTCTTGAGGATTGACCACAAGTTCTCAATGCGATTAAGGTCTGGTGAGTTTCCTGGCCATGGACCCAAAATATCGATGTTTTGTTCCCAGAGCCACTTAGGTATCACTTTTGCCTTATGGCAAGGTGCTCCATCATGCTGGAAAAGGCATTGTTCGTCACCAAACTGTTCCTGACTGGTTGGGAGAAGTTGCTCTCGGAGGATGTGTTGGTACCATTCTTTATTCATGGCTGTGTTCTTAGGCAAAATTGTGAGTGAGCCCACTCCCTTGGCTGAGAAGCAACCCCACACATGAATGGTCTCAGGATGCTTTACTGTTGGCATGACACAGGACTGATGGTAGCGCTCACCTTGCCTTCTCTGGACAAGCTTTTTTCCGGATGCCCCAAACAATCGGAAAGGGGATTCATCAGAGAAAATGACTTTACCCCAGTCCTCAGCAATCCAATCCCTGTACCTTTTTCAGAATATCAGTCTGTCCCTGATGTTTTTCCTGGAGAGAAGTGGCTTCTTTGCTGCCCTCCTTGACACCAGGCCATCCTCCGAAAGTCTTCGACCCACTGTGCGTGCAGATGCACTCACACCTGCCTGCTGCCATTCCTGAGCAAGCTCTGTACTGGTGGTGCCCCGATCCCGCAGCTGAATCAACTTTAGGAGACGGTCCTGGCGTTTGCTGGACTTTCTTGGGCGCCCTGAAGCCTTCTTTACAACAATTGAACTGCTCTCCTTGAAGTTCTTGATGATCCAATAAATGGTTAATTATAGGTGCAATCTTACTGGCAGCAATATCCTCGCCTGTGAAGCCCTTTTTGTGCAAAGCAATGATGACGACACGTGTTTCCTTGCAGGTAACCATGTTTGACAGCGGAAGAACAATGATTCCAAGCACCACCCTCCTTTTGAAGCTTCCAGTCTGTTATTCGAACTCAATCAGCATGACAGAGTGAACTCCAGCTTTGTCCTCGTAAACACTCACACCTGTGTTACCGAAAGAATCACTGACATGATGTCAGCTGGTCCTTTTGTGGCAGGGCTGAAATGCAGTGGAAATGTTTTTTGGGGATTGTAACGTCCGTCGTTAGGAATGGACCAAGGCGCAGCGGGAATGTGGATACTCATGTTTATTTGGTAAAAACACGTAAAGCATCCACATGAAAACCAACAAAACAATACTCACGACGGCAACAGTGTGACAGGCTAAACAAGCAGTGCTCACAAACAACTTCCCACCGAAAAACACACACTCCTACATAGGACTCCCAATCAAAGGCAACTCAACACACCTGCCTTCAATTGGGAGTCCAATCACTCACACATATGTAACACACAAAACCCAGCCACATCCTGACCCAAAACTAATACAATACCTCCCTCTGCTGGTCAGGACGTGACAGGGATTCAGTTCATTTGCATGGCAAAGAGGAACTTGGCAATTATTTGCAATTCATCTGATCACTCTTCATAACATTCTGGAGTATACGCAAATTGCCATCATACAAACTGAGGCAGCAGACTTTGTGAAAATTAATATTTGTGTCATTTTCAAAACTTTTGGCCAAGACTGTATTTTTTACCGTTTAGATATGAAAGCACTTTAGACATCTAAACTCAGCAAAAAAAGAAACATCCCTTTTTCAGGACCCTGTCTTTCAAAGATAATTCGTAAAAATCCAAATAACTTCACAGATCTTTATTGAAAAGGGTTTAAGCAATGTTTCCCATGCTTGTTCAATGAACCATAAACAATTAATGAACATGCACCTGTGGAATGGTCGTTAACCTCTTACATCTAGACGTTCTGCTAGCGGAACACCTGCTCCAATATCCAATGATAGGCGTGGCGCGAATTACAAATTCCTCACTATTTTACACCATTTTAAAGACAAGACTCTCCTTTATCTAACCACACTGTCCGATTTCAAAAAGGCTTTACAGCGAAAGCAAAACATTAGATTATGTCAGCAGAGTACCCAGCCAGAAATAATCAGACACCCATTTTTCAAGCTAGCATATAATGTCACAAAAAACAAAACCACAGCTAAATGCAGCACTAACCTTTGATCTTCATCAGATGACACGCCTAGGACATTATGTTATACAATACATGCATGTTTTGCTCAATCAAGTTCATATTTATATCAAAAAACAGCTTTTTACATTAGCATGTGACGTTCAGAACTAGCATTCCCACCGAACACTTCCGGTGAATTTACTAAATTACTCACGATAAACGTTCACAAAAAACATAACAATTATTTTAAGAATTATAGATACAGAACTCCTTTATGCACTCGCTATGTCCGATTTTAAAATATATTTTCGGTGAAAGCACATTTTGCAATATTCTGAGTAGATAGCACGCCATCATAGGCTAGCTATTTTGACACCCACCAAGTTTGACCCTCACCAAACTCCGATTTACTATTAGAAAAGTTTGATTACCTTTCCTGTTCTTCGTCAGAATGCACTCCCAGGACTTCTACTTCAATAACAAATGTTGGTTTGGTTCAAAATAATCCATAGTTATATCCAAATAGCGGCATTTTGTTCGTGCGTTCAAGACACTATCCAAGGGTGACGAAGGGTTACACGCCCGACGCGTTTCGTGACAAAAAATTCTAAATATTCCATTACCGTACTTCGAAGCATGTCAACCGCTGTTTAAAATAAATTTTTATGCTATTTTTCTCGTAAAAAAGCGATAATATTCCGACCGGGAGTCGTTGTTTACGTTCAAAGACGAAAGAATAAAAACATGGGGTCGTCTCGTGCACGCGCCTCAGTCTCATAGTACTCTGACCGACCACTATCCAAACGCGCTAATGTTTTTCAGCCAGGGCCTGCAAAGCCACGATTCAGCTTTTTGCCGCCTTCTGAGAGCCTATGGGAGCCGTAGGAAGTGTCACGTAACAGCAGTGATCCCTTGTTTTGGATAGAGATGATCAAGAATGCCAAGAAATGGTCAGACAGGGTACTTCCTGTACAGAATCTTCTCAGGTTTTGGCCTGCCAAATGAGTTCTGTTATACACACAGACACCATTCAAACAGTTTTAGAAACTTTGGAGTGTTTTCTATCCAAAGCTAATAATTATATGCATATTCTAGTTTCTGGGCAGGAGTAATAATCAGATTAAATCGGGTACGTTTTTTATCCGGCCGTGGAAATACTGCCCCCTATCCATAACAGGTTAAGACACTAACAGCTTACAGACGGTAGGCAATGAAGGTCACAGTTATGAAAACTTAGGACACTAAAGAGGCCTTTCTACTGACTCTGAAAAACACCCAAAGAAAGATGCCTAGGGTCCCTGCTCATCTGTGTGAACGTGCATGCTGCATGCTGCAAGGACAGCTGTTCGTCCTTGCAGTGGCAGACCACGTGTAACAACACCTGCGCAGGATCGGTACATCCGAACATCACACCTGCGGGACAGGTACAGGATGGCAACAACTGCCCGAGTTACACCAGGAATGCACAATCCCTCCATCAGTGCTCAGACTGTCCTCAAAAGGCTGAGAGAGGCTGGGCTGAGGGCTTGTAGGCCTGTTGTAAGGCAGGTCCTCACCAGACATTACCGGCAACAACGTCACCTATGGGCACAAATCCACCGTCGCTGGACCAGACAGGACTGGCAAAAAGTGCTCTTCACTGATGAGTCGAGGTTTCGGCTCACCAGGGGTGATGGTCGGATTTGCGTTTATCGTCGAAGGAATGAGCGTTACACCGAGGCCTGTACTCTGGAGCGGGATCGATTTGGAGGCGGAGGGTCCGTCATGGTCTGGGGCGGTGTGTCACAGTATCATCGGACTGAGCTTGTTGTCATTGCAGGCAATCTCAACGCTTTGCGTTACAGGGAAGACATCCTCCTCCCTCATGTGGTACCCTTCCTGCAGGCTCATCCTGACATGACCCTCCAGCATGACAATGCCACCAGCCATACTGCTTGTTCTGTGCGTGATTTCCTGCAAGACAGGAATGTCAGTGTTCTGCCATGGCCAGCGAAGAGCCCGGATCTCAATCCCATTGAGCACATCTGGGACCTGTTGGATCGGAGGGTGAGGGCTAGGGCCATTCCCCCCAGAAATGTCCGGGAACTTGCAGGTGCCTTGGTGGAAGAGTGGGGTAACATCTCACATCAAGAACTGGCAAATCTGTTGCAGTCCATGAGGAAGAGATACACTGCAGTTCTTGATGCAGCTGGTGGCCACACCAGATACTGACTGTTACTTTTGATTTTGACCCCTCCTTTGTTCAGGGACACATTATTCCATTTCTGTTAGTCACATGTCTGTGGAACTTGTTCAGTTTATGTCTCAGTTGTTGAATCTTGTTATGTTCATATAAATATTTACACATGTTAAGTTTTCTGAAAATAAAAAGCAAATGACAGTGAGAGGACGTTTCTTTTTTTGCTGAGTTTAGTTCTCCCATTTGAAGAAGTCTTAATTATTTGGACAAATTAATTTAGTCAAAAGTTTAGTGTTGGGTCCAATATTCCATACCTGCAGTGATTACATCAAGCTTGTGATTCTACTAACTTGTTGAATTCATTTACAGTTTGTCTTGGTTGTGTTTTAGATTATGTTTTTCCTAATAGAAACAGAATGGTGAATAATGTCCTGTCATTTTGGAGTCACTTCACTTGTATTGTCAGTAAGAACACATCTACATTCATGTGGATGCTACCATGATTATGAATCATCATTAATTAATCATGAATGATGATGAATGAGAAAGTTACAGACACAAATATCAGACCCCCTCTGTTATTGGTAATGGTGAGAGGTTAGCCTGTCTTGTTGTAGCCTCTGTTATTGGTAATGGTGAGAGGTTAGCATGTTTTGTTGTAGCCTCTGTTGTTGGTAATGGTGAGAGGTTAGCATGTTTTGTTGTAGCCTCTGTTATTGGTAATGGTGAGAGGTTAGCATGTTTTGTTGTAGCCTCTGTTATTGGTAATGGTGAGAGGTTAGCATGTTTTGTTGTAGCCTCTGTTATTGGTAATGGTGAGAAGTTAGCATGTTTTGTTGTAGCCTCTGTTATTGGTAATGGTGAGAGGTTAGCATGTTTTGTTGTAGCCTCTGTAACTTTCTCACTCATTATTATTGATGATTCATTCATGATTTGTATTAATCATGTTATCATCAGGATTCATTTAGTAGTGTTTAGAAACATGTTATCTACTCACTTAGACAGAAAATTATCCAGTCATCATCCACCATTTTATTATTGGGCAAAACACAACCAAAACAAACTGCAAATGCAACCATCGAGTTTATGACCAAATACTAAACTTTTGACTACTTTAATACACTATAAGTAAATTGGTCAGAATACTTATGACTTCTTCAAATGGGGAGACAGGAAACATAAAGTGTTTTCATTTTTAAACGTGAAACCGATATGTATTAAAATACCCTCAAATAAAAGGTGACATTTTATACTGTCACCTCATATGAAACTATTGATCTCAAATCCAAAATGTTGGAGTATAGAGCCACATTTAAAATGTCAGCTTCACTGTCAAAATAGATATGGTGTGGACTGTATACTCAATACAATCTAAATCTGATACCTCACTGTCTGTCTTTTGACTGATACTGCTTTTTAAACTGGTCTGGTCAGTCTTCTCAAATATTTGTATTATACATGTTTCTATCTGCAGGCAATACTTTGATAATTTGACATTTTTAATGATACATTCATTTCTGAATAGATATGGAAGGTTTCATATGTTGAAAAAATATACTGCCACTATTTTTACCACCAAAGAATAGCAGTGTGATTTTAATATGATTTGACTCTTTGCAGGCTGTCAGGCTGTCTAGTCACAGAGGAAGGCTGTGCTTCTCTGGTCTCAGCTCTGAGGTCAAACCCCTCACACCTGAGAGAGCTGGATCTGAGTAACAATGACCTGAAGGATTCAGGAGTGAAGCTGCTCTCTGCTGGACTGGAGGATCCACACTGTAAACTGGAGACTCTGAGGTCAGTATTCCTGTAGTTGGTCAACAAGTGATAACTGTTCACCAGATCCACATGTGTTTACCAGACACACATAGTCCACACCATATGTGTTTGGACAGTGAAGCTTAAAGTTTTACATTTGCTGCTAAGCTCCAGCATGTATCTTCTCACTTAGACAGAAAACATCCACCATTTTAATATTGGTCAAAACATAACCCAAAACACAACCAAAACAAACTGCAAATGCAACCAACGAGTTTGAGTCACAAGCTTGATGTAGTCGTTGCGTTAAAGGAATATGGGACCAAATACTAAACTTTTGACTATTTTAATACACTATGAGTGATTTGGTCAGAATACTTATGACTTCGTCAAATGGGGGGACTAAATACATAAAGTGCTTTTATTTGTCTAAATGGTGAAACAGATATGTATTAAAATATACTCAAATAAAAGGTGACATTATATACTGTCACCTCATATGAAACATTTGATCTGAAATCCAAATTATTGGAGTATAGATCCACATTTAAAATATTCTCTTCACTGACAAAATAGATATGGTGTGGACTGTATACTCAATACAATCTAAATCTGATACCTCACTGTCTGTCTTCTGACTGATACTGCTTTTTAAACTGGTCTGATCAGTCTACTCAAATATTTGTACAATAAATGCTTCTATCTACAAGCAATACCTTGATAATTTGTCATTTCTAATAATGATACATTAATTTCTGAATATATATGGCAGGTTTCAGGACACTGATATATCTGAACATTTTGAAAAAATATACTGCCACTATTTTCACCACCAAAGAATAGCAGTGTGGTTTTAATATGATTTGACTCTTTGCAGGCTGTCAGGCTGTCTAGTCACAGAGGAAGGCTGTGCTTCTCTGGTCTCAGCTCTGTGGTCAAACCCAACACATTATTTGTAAACGGGTAACAGCGTAAATAGGGAAAGCTAAGCGTAACATTTGAATACAACCTGTCTGTCATTGTATTTCTTCTGTGTTGGCAGACTCACTGGCTGTAAACTCACAGACACATCCTGTAAAGTGTTGGCCTCAGTTTTCAGTTCAAACCCCTCACACCTGAGAGAGCTGGACCTGAGTAACAATGACCTGAAGGATTCAGGAGTGAAGCTGCTCTCTGCTGGACTGGGGAATCCCCACTGTAAACTGGAGACTCTGAGGTCAGTATTCCTGTAGTTGGTCAACAAGTGATAACTGTTCACCAGATCCACATGTGTTTACCAGGCACACATAGTCCACACCATATGTGTTTGGACAGTGAAGCTTACAGTTTTAAATTTGTCGCTATGCTCCAGCATTTTGGATTTGAGATATAATGTTTGATATTAGGTGACAGTACAGAATGCCACCTTTTATTTAAAGGTATTCATACATATACAGTCGTGGCCAAAAGCTTTGTTTTGGTAATGGTGAGAGGTTAGCATGTTTTGTTGTAGCCTCTGTTATTGGTAATGGTGAGAGGTTAGCATGTTTTGTTGTAGCCTCTGTTATTGGTAATCGTGAGAGGTTAGCATGTTTTGTTGTAGCCTCTGTAACTTTCACACGCATTATTATTCATGATTCATTCATGATTTTTCTTAATCATGACATCATCAGGATTAATTTAGTAGTGTTTAGTAACATGTTTGTCACGGTTTTCGTCGGTTATGGCGGACCAAAACGCAGCAGGTATGTGTATACTCATCTTCTTTATTTACGGGAAAAGAAGGGAAAAAAAACAAACAAACACGTATACAAAAATAACAAAGCAATGAACGACGAAATAACAGTCTTTGACGGCAACACAGCAATCCAAGAACAATCTCCCACAAATACAAGACAAACACACCCAACTAATATAGGACTTCCAATCAAAGGCAACACCAAACAGCTGCCTTCAATTGGAAACCCACCCCAATTAACTCAACATAGAAACACGCTCACTAGACTACACATAGAAATACATAAACATAGACCATAATTCAAAACCCGGAAATAATAAATCTAACGCCCTCCTAACTAACACACCACCCTGAACCACATAAAACAAATACCCTCTGCCACGTCCTGACCAAACTACAATAACAATTAACCCTTATACTGGCCAGGACGTGACAGTACCCCCCCCCCCTTAAAGGTGCTAACCCCGGAAGCACCTTAAAAAAACAAAACCCCCCAAAAAAACACAACCCCAAACAACAAAACAAAAATTCCCCTCTACTAAAAGGGAGGGAAGGGAGGGTGGCTGCCGTCAACGACGGCACTGTGCTACACCCCCCCTCCCCAACCCACCTATATCAGGAGGTGGCTCCGGTTCTGGCCGTTCCAGGCAGTCGGGCCACTCTGGCAGCTCGGGGCAGTCTGGCCAGTCTGGCAGCTCGGGGCAGTCTGGGCAGTCTGGCAGCTCGGGGCAGTCTGGCCGCTCTGGCAGCTCGGGGCAGTCTGGCCGCTCTGGCAGCTCGGGGCAGTCTGGCAGCTCTGGCAGCTCGGGGCACTCTGGCAGCTCGGGGCACTCTGGCAGCTCGGGGCAGTCTGGCAGCTCGGGGCAGTCTGGCCGGCTCTGGCGGCTCGGGGCAGTCTGGCCGGCTCTGGCGGCTCGGGGCAGTCTGGCCGGCTCTGGCGGCTCGGGGCAATCTGGCCGGCTCTGGCGGCTCGGGGCAGTCTGGCCGGCTCTGGCGGCTCCTGACTGACGGGCGGCTCTGGCGACTCTTGACTGACGGGCGGCTCTGGCGACTCTTGACTGACGGGCGGCTCTGGCGACTCTTGACTGACGGGCGGCTCTGGCGACTCTTGACTGACGGGCGGCTCTGGCGACTCTTGACTGACGGGCGGCTCTGGCGACTTGACTGGCGGGCGGCTCTGGCGACTGTTGACTGGCGGGCGGCTCTGGCGACTGTTGACTGGCGGGCGGCTCTGGCGACTGTTGACTGGCGGGCATTTCTGGCGACTGTTGACTGGCGAGGCTGGGTTCACGCACTTGAAGCCTGGTGCGTGGTGCTGGTACTGGGCGTACCAGATTGGGAACACGCACCTCCAGGCTAGTGCGGGGAGCGGGAACAGGATGAGTCGGACTGGCCTGACACACTTCCGGGTCCGCACGAGAGACAGGAGCTGGAAACCCAGGGCTATGGAGGCGCACAGGCGGTCTTTATCTTACCTCCTGCACAACCCATCCTGGCTGGATGGAACTAGTAGCCCTGCACGAGCGGGGTGCTTGTACAGGGCGGACTGGGTTGTGCAGGGGCCTGATGGTAGCCGTGCGTAGAGCGGGAGTTGGGTAGCCTGGTCCTCGGAGGCGTACCGGCGACCAGATGCGCTGCGCAGGCATCCTCCTACCAGGCTGGATGCCCGCTCTAGCACGGCACCTGCGAGGGGCTGGAATAACGCGCACTGGACTGTGCGTGCGTATGGGTGAGAGTGCGCTCCTCAGCGAAACATGGCGCTCTCCACCTCATACGCTCCTCCATATAACCACGGATAGCTGGCTTCCGGCTCTTCCTAGGCCAAGCCAAACTACCCGTATGCCCCCCCAAAAAAATGTCTTGGGGGTGCCTCTCGTGCTTCTCCCTCAGCGCTTCCAAGGCCTCGTACCTCCGCCTCTCTGCCTTGGCTGCCTCAATTTCCTCCCGTGGGCGACGGTACTCCCCAGCCTGGTGCCAAGGTCCAGCCCCGTCCAGAACTTCCTCCCAGGTCCATTTCTCCCGCCAGTCCAACTCGAAATCCCTTTTCTTCTGCTGCTTGGTCCTTAGTTGGTGGGAGATTCTGTCACGGTTTTCGTCGGTTATGGAGGACCAAAACGCAGCAGGTATGTGTATACTCATCTTCTTTATTTACGGGAAAAGAAGGGAAAAAAACCAAACAAACACGTATACAAAAATATCAAAGCAATGAACGACGAAATAACAGTCTTTGACGGCAACACAGCAATCCAAGAACAATCTCCCACAAATACAAGACAAACACACCCAACTAATATAGGACTTCCAATCAAAGGCAACACCAAACAGCTGCCTTCAATTGGAAACCCACCCCAATTAACTCAACATAAAAACACGCTCACTAGACTACACATAGAAATACATAAACATAGACCATAACTCAAAACCCGGAAATAATAAATCAAACGCCCTCCTAACTAACACACCACCCTGAACCACATAAAACAAATACCCTCTGCCACATCCTGACCAAACTACAATAACAATTAACCCTTATACTGGCCAGGACATGACAATGTTACCTAATCACTTAGACAGAAAATTACTCCAGTCATCATCCAACATTTTATTGATGAGCAAAATATAACCCAAAACACAACCAAAACAAACTGCAATTGTAACCAACGAGTTTGAGTCACAGGCTCTAACGGGTGTGTAAGGATTGGACCAAGGCGCAGCGTGGTTAGTGCTCATCATGAAACTTATTTGAATGAACACTGAATCAAAAAAAACTAAGTGCAACAGCTAAACAGTTCTGTCAGGAACATTAACTAAACAGAAAATAACCACCCACAAAACCCAAAGGAAAACAGGCTGCCTAAGTATGGCTCCCAATCAACAACAACGATATACAGCTGTCCCTGATTGAGAGCCATACCTGGCCGAAACAAAGAAATACCAAACATAGAAAAAGGGACATAGAATGCCCACCCCAACTCACGCCCTGACCAACCAAAATAGAGACATAAAAGGATCTCTAAGGTCAGGGCGTGACACAGACTTGATGTAGTCGCTGCGTTCAAGGAATATCGGACTAAATACTAAACTTTTGACTACTTTAATACACTATGAGTGAATTAGTCAGAAAACATATGACTTCTTTAAATAGGGGGACTAGATACATAAAGTGCTTTCATTTTTCTAAATGGTGAAACAGATATGTATTAAAATACCCTCAAATAAAAGGGGACATTTTATACTGTCACCTCATATGAAACATTTGATCTGAAATCCAAAATGTTGGAGTATAGAGACACATTTAAATTGTTATCTTCACTGTCAAAATAGATATGGTGTGGACTGTATACTCAATACAATCTAAATCTGATACCTCACTGTCTGTCTTTTGACTGATACTGCTTTTTAAACTGGTTTGGTCAGCCAACTCAAATATTTGATAATATGCATCTTTCTATCTACAAGCAATACTTGGAAAATGTGTCATTTATAATAATGAAACATTTATGAATAGATATGGCAGGTTTCAGGAGACTGATGTATCTGAATATGTTGATAAAAATATACTGCTACTATTTTCACCACCAAAGAATAGCAGTGTGATTTTAATATGATTTGACTCTTTGCAGGCTGTCAGGCTGTGGAGTCACAGAGGAAGGCTGTGCTTCTCTGGTCTCAGCTCTGAGGTCAAACCCAACACATTATTTGTGCAGGGTAACAGCGTAAACAGAGAAAGCTAAGCATAACATTTTAATACAACCTGTCTGTCATTGTATTTCTTCGGTGTTTGCAGACTCACTGGCTGTAAACTCAGAAACATCACCGGTAAAGTGTTGGCCTCAGTTTTCAGTTCAAACCCCTCACACCTGAGAGAGCTGGACCTGAGTAACAATGACCTGAAGGATTCAGGAGTGAAGCTGCTCTCTGCTGGACTGGGGAATCCCCACTGTAAACTGGAGACTCTGAGGTCAGTATTCCTGTAGTTGGTCAACAAGTGATAACTGTTCACCAGATCCACATGTGTTTACCAGGCACACATAGTCCACACCATATGTGTTTGGACAGTGAAGCTTACAGTTTTAAATTTGTCGCTATACTGCAGTATTTTGGATTTGAAATAGAATGGTTTATATTAGGCGACAGTACAGAATGTCACCTTTTATTTGAGGGAATTCATACATATCTGTGTTACTGTTTCAATATGAATAATGACGAATATCCAAGTTATAGAGGCACAAAGATCAGAATAAATGCTAACCTCCTCTGTTATTGGTAATGGTGAGAGGTTAGTATGTTTTGTTGTAGCCTCTGTTATTGGTAATGATGAAAGGTTAGCATGTTTTGTTGTAGCCTCTGTTATTGGTAATGGTGAGAGGTTAGCATGTTTTGTTGTAGCCTCTGTTATTGGTAATGGTGAGAGGTTAGCATGTTTTGTTGTAGTCTCTGTTATTGGTAATGGTGAGAGGTTAGCATGTTTTGTTGTAGCCTCTGTTATTGATAATGAGAGGTTAGCATGTTTTGTTGTAGCCTCTATTGGTAAAGGTGAGAGGTTAGCATGTTTTGTTGTAGCCTCTGTTATTGGTAATGGTGAGAGGTTAAAATGTTTTGTTGTATCCTCTGTTATTGGTAATGGTGAGAGGTTAGCATGTTTTGTTGTAGCCTCTGTTATTGGTAATGGTGAGAGGTTAGCATGTTTTGTTGTAGCCTCTGTTATTGGTCATGGTGAGAGGTTAGCATGTTTTGTTGTAGCCTCTGTTATTGGTAATGGTGAGAGGTTAGCATGTTTTGTTGTAGCCTCTGTTATTGGTAATGGTGAGAGGTTAGCATGTTTTGTTGTAGTCTCTGTTATTGGTAATGGTGAGAGGTTAGCATGTTTTGTTGTAGCCTCTGTTATTGGTAATGGTGAGAGGTTAGCATGTTTTGTTGTATCCTCTGTTATTGGTAATGGTGAGAGGTTAGCATGTTCTGTTGTAGCCTCTGTTATTGGTAATGGTGAGAGGTTAGCATGTTTTGTTGTAGCCTCTGTTATTGGTAATGGTGAGAGGTTAGCATGTTTTGTTGTAGCCTCTGTTATTGGTAATGGTGAGAGGTTAGTATGTTTTGTTGTAGCCTCTGTTATTGGTAATGGTGAGAGGTTAGCATGTTTTGTTGTAGCCTCTGTTATTGGTAATGGTGAGAGGTTAGCATGTTTTGTTGTAGCCTCTGTTATTGGTAATGGTGAGAGGTTAGCATGTTTTGTTGTAGCCTCTGTTATTGGTAATGGTGAGAGGTTAGCATGTTTTGTTGTAGCCTCTGTTATTGGTAATGGTGAGAGGTTAGCATGTTTTGTTGTAGCCTCTGTTATTGGTAATGGTGAGAGGTTAGCATGTTTTGTTGTAGCCTCTGTTATTGGTAATGGTGAGAGGTTAGCATGTTTTGTTGTAGCCTCTGTTATTGGTAATGGTGAGAGGTTAGCATGTTTTGTTGTAGCCTCTGTTATTGGTAATGGTGAGAGGTTAGCATGTTTTGTTGTAGCCTCTGTTATTGGTAATGGTGAGAGGTTAGCATGTTTTGTTGTAGCCTCTGTTATTGGTAATGGTGAGAGGTTAGCATGTTTTGTTGTAGCCTCTGTAACTTTCATTTATGAATAATGGCATCATCAGGATGCTTTTAGTAGTGTTTAGAAACCTGTTATCTACTCAATTATAAATAAAATTACTCCAGTAACCATCTGAAATGAACACGATGGGAGACAGAGAGCTGCTTTCAAGTGCAGGGCTCAGCAGGTGTTTATTGTAAAGGACCACAGGTCCAGGGGCAGGCAGAAGTTCAAAAAGAGTCCAAAAAGGCAACAGGCAGGGAAAAGGTTGTGGTCCGGGAGATCAGGCAATAGGTTGAGAACAGGAAATCCAATGGGCTAAGGTACAGGCAGGCAATAGGTTGATAACAGGAAATCCTATGGGCTAAGGTACAGGCAGGGAATAGGTTGATAACAGGAAATCCAATGGGCTAAGGTACAGGCAGGGAATAGGCAAAAGGCGTCGTTAGGGAGGCAGGCAAAAACATCATACACGGGAGGAGTAAATTAAAGGAAACTCAGCGCTCCGTATAGCCGTGTGTCGCAAAACAAACAACACTTCACAATGATGGGGGTGCAAAGAACTGAACTAAATAGAGTTTGATAATGACATACAGGTGTGTGAACAGGTGATCAGAATTCAGGTGACTGGGATCTGGAGAGTGAGCTGCGTTCAGGGGGATCTATGTGTTTGAGAGTGTGAGCTGGAAGCAGACGTTACACCATCCACCATTTTAATATTGGGCAAAACACAACCCAAAACACAACCAAAACAAACTGCAAAATCAATCAACGAGTTTGAGTCACAAGCTTGATGTAGTCGCTGCGTTCAAGGAATATCGGATCAAATACTCAACTTGTGACGACTTTAAGCCACTGTCGTGTCTTTGGGGGTACCATTAAACGGAAGATATGTTTATCAATTAGCTCCCTGTAATTATTATCACGCGATTAAACTGATTAATCGTTTAATTGTAATTAACTAGGAGGTCGGGGCACCAAGGAGAATATTCAGATTACAAAGCTATAATTTTCCTAATATAACTTTCCTGTACTATAATATTATATTCTATTATAGTATAGGTCAATTATCTTCTAAGTTTAAATGGTGTATTTACCTCTAGTCCAGTCTCATTCCAAAACGTCGTAAATTGTTGTATCTGCACGAACCCAGTCTTTACTAAAATCATCCATACGTCAATTGTCTTAAAATCATTTATTTACTGCCCTAAGTAATTAACAGAAAAACAGAAAAACAGTAATTATCGTCAACAAAGGATTGGTATCGGAATGTGCCCTTGTGGGCTAAACAGGCTGGTCGGCCTGTTGAACAATGGGTCATAAATGGTCAGCTGAGAAGTTTACACAGAGTTCATTAACAATTGACAATTGAAGGCTCACTCATTCGGGAACAATTGCAATCTATATATATTTACACTCAGTGTGTCATTCTGATTCTTGTTGGAGAGTAGTTCTGTTGGGGAGTTTTGTCCGCGTTCTCTCTCTCTCGGTTAGAATGGATCTTTCAGAGCGACATTCATTAATGTCGTCATAGAATGGTTGTTTTGTTGGTCTTCGCGTTCGATGATGGTAATATGGCTATATTGTCTCTTCTGAGTATCACAAAATGGTACCAGCAGATCAGTTCGTAGCTGGATTCTTCAATTCTATGAGTTGGAAGAATTTCCTTTGTCTCTCTATGGGCCATGTGGCCAGAGACTTTCCTGGAATTTTAGAGTTTTTTTCTACCCTTTACACACAGGGTGGATTGTGTGCAAAAGGGAGAGGCCAACGTCATGACATACCCCCCCTGGTGGTTTGGATCTTGTTTATCCTGCAAGTTACAAATCAACATAAAATCATGACCACGTGATGTCCCATTGGTAGATCATCGTTGCAGTCCTCTCTGGTGGTTGAACTTGGTAGGCTCTCTGAAAGCGGAGCCGTCCACCACAAGGATGGGCAGTTGATGTCCGGTTGGTGATCGCCGTTGCGGTCTCCTCAATTGGTGTACCTTGGTAGGTTCCCTGGAAGCTGTAAAGTACCCCAGGAAGGGCCAGGGGATGTCCTGGTTGGTGATCGCCGTTGCGGTCCCCCCCTCTGGTGGTTTACCTTGGTAGTCTCTCTGACAGCGGGCATGCCGCCACAAGGATAGGCTGTGGGTGTCCGGATTTGGGGTCGCCGTTCCGAACCCGTCGTCCAGACTGGAAGATCTGGGCAGTAACTTAGGCAGATGTTAACAACGCACACACACTCATGAAATATATATAATTACATTCATTCCCCAATGAGCGGCGTTGTGGCACTAAGTGATGGTTGTATGGGGACTTTGTTTATGGCTCTATCACTTCCTAAGTGTCAAAGGAACTGAACCGAAAAGGAATGAAAGCATAAACAAAACAAAAATATACAAAATATAGTTCACACAAATAAAATCATCTAATTGGACTGTATTCTATATACGTCCAATGTTCTGGCAAAATGATTATCATGGCATTGTCTCTAATGCCATATCTAGAGTTTTCCTACTTGGTGTGTTGCTTAGGCGCTATCCTAAGTTGATAACTATATGATAAGTCTACAGCTGTAATGCACTAGTTTTGGGCAGTCTACAGGTATGACCTACGGACTTCTGGGAAGAAAACTGGTGAGTGCTGTAGAGTCAAAGGCCTAGAAGTAAATGTTCAACTTTACTAAGGCTGGTATATTGCTTGGGCCCTTAAGTGGTCCTAGCATAAATCCTAATTGGATGTTCCGTTGTGCATGTGTGTTTATGCTTACACAAGCGCGCATATCAAGGGAAGAAAACCAAGTATCCGGGCAGATTACAACTTGTTCAGAATGAGTCTGACGTAGTCAGGTAATTTTCAGGTCAATGCCTGGAGGTCAGTCAGAATTGCTGTCAAGGGAGTCTGTAGTAGTTTTCTACAAGTCACTGTCTTCCACTATTGTAGTGGCGGTAGGTATGAAGTCTATTTCATAGCTATGTTATCCACGGAGGAGCTAACCTCACGACGGAAGTACTCTTTAAGTATTGGACCAGTCATACGTGGTGTGATCATGGTTCATGACTTCTAATAATTTTACTCCTGAATGGAGGGTCCTATTTATTAGTGACATTGGAAGAGGGCACTGGAGATTCCCCTCCACGTGTTGCACTCTGAGTGACTCCTATGTCGCTGTTGTCAATGGTAATTTGATTTGTTAAGTCTCTAACCTTCTTACTGATTGTAGCAGGTATTGGTACTGGTACTCAAGGGGACCAGTTATCCTACCGATTTATTCTGAAATATTATCTACTGGAACACATGATTGGAGCATTTTACTAGTTGTATTGTAGTTGAACCTACGCATGGCAAAGAATGATTATTGATGCCATTAGTTTTGGAGGTGGACAAGTCCACTGGACTTCCTTTACGACCAGTGTGGTACACCTCAGTACTATCTTAGATGTCTTCTAAGATAATCCCCGTCTAGGGGCCTGTCTGCTCCTCACTGTTCTCATAGGAGAGTTTACAACTAGATTTGATTTATGCTCTGGCGGCCTCGTACGGTGTTGTCCGTAGTCTCGACCCCCCCCACCGGCCTCGATGAGGCTCATCATGGGTCTGGGCTACTATTCCCCCCCTTTGTGCCTCGGGACCCCCCCACCAGCGGGTGGTGTTGGTGTCCGATGCGCAAATGAAAAGGTCGGACCCTATGTACGAGTTGTCAGCGGCCGCGTTTTTATGAGAGTGGCTGTAACCTTTCAACCAAATCTCCTGGTGTTTGTGCTTCAAAACGCTCAGTGGCTGTCGAGGCATGTCAGTCACCACCGCGTCCGTGTGTGGAAACCTCTTCATTACCTGTGAACTGAGACGAGGATATCGGTCTGTGATATCGCAAAGTGTTTCACAAGTGGGAGTCATCGGGTCAGTTGCTGGACTGACGCCATTAGTGTCATTGTAAGGGGTGACAGTCCCCAACAAAGCGGAAGGTGTATCATCGGAAGCAGAGTATACTCTGCGCATCAATGTTTTTCTTGCTGGGACGCCGCAGTGCTTGCGGAAGTGTCCAAAGGGAAAGAAAAGTTCATCTCAACTACCGTATTACATGACTGCAAGGAGGAGGGAAGTTGCTTATTCACAGAGACAGCTGGCTCGAAATCATGAAAAGAATGGTCAATCAGGTTGGCTGATGGAATGTGTCGAGATATCGTACTATCTCCGTGGATCGGATTTTGTACCAAGAGGTTTCTAAACGTATTTTTCTCAAGGGGTGCTTTCGACAGATACCCCTCGTGAAGGACTGCGTTGCAGCTAGCGTTAGGGGAAGACGGTGTGGTCAGTGGAGAAGGCACTGTGGCCTGTGACCATACCTGGTTGGTTTTCCAATCCATCAATGGGAGTAACCGATCCATCAAGTCTGCTCCAAGTAGCAGGGTTACAGTTTCGAGGCTGGTAACATACACAGGGTGAACGAGCGATACGTCCTGGAAGTGTAGTTTCAGCATGACTCTCAATGTGAGAGGCGAGGTAGTCTGAGTGACCCTCGAAGTTTATTGTCGCATCATTCCACTTTTAACCAACGTTTAGTTGGTTTCAAAGCCCTTTTGAGATCATCAAACAATGTTTGAGAGATGAGTGATATTGTCGCACCCGAATCAATTAGCGCATGACAAGTTAAGCAGTCCTCCAGGACTGTTTCCAGGTATGGCCGTTTAGATTCGTGGTTAGTGGACATATTCCCCACAAAGTGGAGTGGTCGTTCGCAACGACGTGATGTGCCATGTCTGTTCAAGATGGAAGCAGATTGACTTTTCTGATTTTGAGTGGGCTTGGCTTTAACGAAGCGTTTGACCTTTTTCTTCGCAACTTTTGTATCAGAGTCTATGGACAGAGCCCGGGGGCTTGTTTCTTGATCAAGCGGGCCCTGGATAGGGTCTTGAATGAGAGCGGGAGAAATTTGAACTTTAACGTCCATGCTATGGGTGTTAATTCCTGCGGACCTGGTGTCCGGTAATTCCCCGTCTAGTCCTTGTGACTTATCTTTTACCCTTTTCTCAAATTGTTCTCGCTTAAGTTCTTCCCGTAGTGGGACTTCTGGAGAACATTGGTCTACGTTTTGATCGTCCTTCAACCCTTTGTTACCCTTGTGCTCTGACACTTTTGGTGGGTTGGGTGCAGGAACGTAGCGAACGGGTCGATTGTAGCGGTAGTCATGTTGATGGCTACGTATTTTACAGTTATTTCGACCGCGGAGGTTATTGGAATCAGGGTTTCGTGGTAGAAACTGTTGTTGTGCGTCATCTCTCGACGCTCCAATACCTGTTAATGCACCCTCTAACTGGAGTGAGTGCTCCTGGTTAAACTTCAAAACTGAGTGGTCAGGGCTCTTAGCGTTGTGAACTTTTGATGCCTCAAAAGCTGTGCTTGCAAGCTCTCTGAGTTGTAAGATAGGCAAGCCAACGTGGGCTGCAGGGCCCAAGTAGGTAATGAAGGTGGGATACATGTTCGACAGAAACATTTGTTTGAATGGTAACAGCTCTTCCATTCCTGTTTCTGTGAGTAGGCCAAAGTAAGCTGAACGAAGCCTATGATAGAAAGCTTGTGGGTTTTCGTTCCGAGCTTGTTTGACGGTGTGAGCCAGTGAGCTATCGTGTTTGCGAGTCGCAGAACCACTGAATTCTAATTTCAAAGCTGTGGCAAGTTTAGCATAGTCATTTAGCACGTGTTGCTGTTGTAGACGAATGAACCTCGTCACGTGTCTATTCGACGTTCGCTTCAACAGGTAAACCCTGTCAGAACCCGTAGCGTTCGGGTAGCCACTCAACGCGTCCTCTATGTCAGCTAGGAACGTCTCAGTATCGTTTGGCTGACCTGGAACGGGGTCAAAGGTGGGGAAATTCTTAACGAGTTTGTCAAGGTATTCTGCGCCAAGCGGGCGGAGAGGGTTGGCTTCATGCTGTGGAGAGATTGGGGCCGAAAGGCCAAGAGAAGAAGCCAAGCCTTGTTGTTGTTGGCCAAGAGGCGCCATATTACTCAGTGCCGAAGGGCCAAGAGGAGAAGACTGAGGGACACATGAGGGAGGCAAGGTCTGAAACCTATTGTCTTCACTCCTGTGAGTACAGGGCTCCGGTTGCTTGGATGGGAAGTCGCGCTGTAGAGCGTGACCATTCTGGATTTCCTCCAGATGGTACCTAAGGGTGGAATTCTGCTGCATTGCAGAGTCCACTTGAGCGCTTAGAGTACTGATTTTGGACACGTGAGTGTCACACCTGCTCCTTTCGATCTCAAACTTATCTGTCATGGTTTGCAGATAGAGGTCTTGAGTACGGAGCGAGAGATTCAGTGATGAGATTTCCTCTGCTTGCTTAGAAGTCAATATTTCCAACCTCATCACCTGAGTTCTCTCATCATTCATTTGGTCAGCGACTTCAATAAGTTCTGCTGATTTATCATCCAACTTTGTCATTGTGTTCATTAACTGATCGTCTTTGGTTTGCAGCGCTTTGAGGAGCACCGTGTTATTTTGAGTAACATTCAACAAAACAGCATGCATGTTGTCAAGTTGAGCGCTCCTGTTTGTAGATAACTCTTCGGATTTATCTAGTTTGGCGTGGACATCATCGTATTTAGTTTTGGCTAAATCGAGTTGTTCCTGTAGAAAACAATTTTGTTGAAGAGCTTGTGCTTGTTCATCGTCATACGTTTTTGCAATTACATTTAATTGTTCAGTTTTCGAACGCAGTTCCATAGCTAGCAGAATTTTTCCCTTTTCTGCATTTGTGATTGGTTTCCCGGTTCTCTCCACCTGTCCCTTTATGTCTACCGTTACCTGCTCGTGCTTCAGCTGTGCACTGCGGTATTGGACAGATGGCAATCTCGGATGGCAAGACATCAGAGCTAGACTGGAGAGAACCTTTACGAGGCCTGCGCCCGATGGTTGATTTTTTAAAAACATTGTTGTCTGCTTTTCCACTAATGGCATAATTAGGGTTGTTATCGCTGCTGAGGTCAGAGATCAATCCATTTACGGGTGGAGGTTCACTAATTAGCGGGCGAATGGGAACCACCCCCTCTGATAGCTTGCACATTATTAGAACATTTGAAAGGAAAAATTGTTTTTCCTAATTTTCCAAAATTTGGTTTTGGAATGTGGAAAACTGCAAAGACGATTTTAATCTATTTATAGACGTTAATGAACCATCAGTACTGTACAGTACTGTGGAAGTTGGACGTGAATGAATTTGCAAAAGCAAATTGAATTAATCAATGCCAATGATTAGTCCTACCTGGGTAGGCTATCTGGGTATTACACTTGAATTACCTGAGAGGTTGCTTCATCCAGGTTAATATGCAAAGTTTAAGTTGTCTCATTTAATTGGAAGAACCTAGAAAGGTATGTTCGACAATTTAACTTATTAAATTGAATGAGACGATAATCCATACAATCTCCATTGATTGGATATCATAAGTGTAACCCGTAGTTCAAATGTTGGGACCCTTCACCACTAGGGTACGCTCCTACCTGGGGCTGAACGTCAGTAAAGGGGTTTTACTGACTGTGCCTTGCTAAAGCAGATTTTACTGATTAATCTATTTATGATATATCAAACCTGTATAGGCAATCTGGGAATTAACTTTCAATTAACCTGAGAGCATTGCTTCATCTAAGTTAAGTTTGGAAAAAGTTAATCACGTCTCATTGTAGACGCCCAATCAATTTTGGATATTATTTGAAAGATCCACTTGAAAAGGTAAATCTGGCAATTTCACTTGTTAGTTAAATTGAATGAGACGTGCTCCACGTTTGAATTTCCCCTAGAGATGTACTGGCAATTCTTCACCACCAGAGTGCAGAATGCTGAAATTTAAACGGAAGTACAAAGGTCGGACTTCCGTCGCGCTAGCGGAGAAATTTTAAACGTGTTACGGTGGAGGGTAAAATGTTCCCTCTCTGTTAGCTTACCCGTAATGCTAAGCTATTGCTACTTGGTTCAGGAGTATCCTTCCAAGCACCAAAATAGGATCCTTTCCCTTATGGAAAGGGTGGGTTTTCTAGTGACGTCTCACCTTAACCCCATTCAGCATATTCTGCTAGCGTTTATGTTGACCGGAGCGACACGGTACTTAACTACAAATACGCATATGGTCTGCCCACAGTCTTAGTGCGGTAGGCAAATTATTCGGCTCGGTTCCCGGACAGTTAACTTCTAATTTCTAACCTTACTCTAGAAGTTAATATTTACCGACAGAAATAGTACCGTTTGGCCTAACGGACTAAATCTGGAATTTAAATCCTCACTGCTATCGACATAAGACCGGAGCTACTCTAAATAGCTTCTCTCAATGGAAAATGCACAATCACTTTGTTTACATAGCAGGCTGTTTGTACAATTCTGTTTGCACAATTGATATATAGAATTTCACAGCAAAGTCCAATTCTATCTTAGATTCCTCGCACGGGGGCTCCAATATGTATTATCAAATTGAACCATCGTGCGTTTTAGTTTGAGTCCTCACACGGGGGCACCAATATGTCGTGTCTTTGGGGGTACCATTAAACGGAAGATATGTTTATCAATTAGCTCCCTGTAATTATTATCACGTGATTAAACTGATTAATCGTTTAATTGTAATTAACTAGGAGGTCGGGGCACCAAGGAGAATATTCAGATTACAAAGCTATAATTTTCCTAATATAACTTTCCTGTACTATAATATTATATTCTATTATAGTATAGGTCGATTATCTTCTAAGTTTAAATGGTGTATTTACCTCTACTCCAGTCTCATTCCAAAACGTTGTAAATTGTTGTATCTGCACGAACCCAGTCTTTACTAAAATCATCCATACATCAATTGTCTTAAAATCATTTATTTACTACCCTAAGTAATTAACAGAAAAACATACAAACAGTAATTATCGTCAACAAAGGATTGGTATCGGAATGTGCCCTTGTGGGCTAAACAGGCTGGTCGGCCTGTTGAACAATGGGTCATAAATGGTCAGCTGAGAAGTTTACACAGAGTTCATTAACAATTGACAATTGAAGGCTCACTCATTCGGGAACAATTGCAATCAATATATATATTTACGCTCAGTGTGTCGTTCTGATTCTTGTTGGAGAGTAGTTCTGTTGGGGAGTTTTGTCCGCGTTCTCTCTCTCTCGGTTAGAATGGATCTTTCAGAGCGACATACATTAATGTCGTCATAGAATGGTTGTTTCGTTGGTCTTCGCGTTCGATGATATAATTTACTTAGCTGCAGACTAATAATTAATATCAAAGACTTGTTCTTATTCTGTCGGTATCAATAGTCTAAAAGTTAACCACGTGGTATGGTTCACTTTCAGTAGAGTACTTGGATGGTCAAACCTCTGGCAATAGAGTGTAGGCCTGGTCTGGAGAAATGTAAATCAGGGAGTGTTTTATAGTGCCCATCGAACAGGCTGGTCAAATGACGCCTGGTCCTGTATATGTCCCTGGGGCGTGCCTATGACTGAGTTAGATTTGGTTACAGAAATACAATTCTATCACATTACATCAGTACATAGCATCTCAATGTCTTACAAAAGCTTTATCCTTATCAATACATTCCATACACCCATATGAGGCAAGTCTTAAACTGAGTCTATTATATAAACAGTTTTATGGTAATATGGCTATATTGTCTCTTCTGAGTATCACAAAATGGTACCAGCGGATCAGTTCGTAGCTGGATTCATCAATTCTATGAGTTGGAAGAATTTCCTTTGTCTCTCTATGGGCCATGTGGCCAGAGACTTTCCTGGAATTTTAGAGTTTTTTCTACCCTTTACACACAGGGTGGATTGTGTGCAAAAGGGAGAGTCCAACGTCTTGACACCACTATGAGTTAATTGGTCAGTAAACATATGATTTCTTTAAATAGGGGGACTAGATACATAAAGTGCTTTCATTTCTAAATAGTGAAACAGATATGTTTGAAAATATCCTCAAATAAAAGGTGACATTATATACTGTCACCTCATATGAACCATTTGATCTGAAATCCAAAATGTTGGAGTTTAGAGCCACATTTAAAATGTTATCTTCACTGTCAAAATAGATATGGTGTGGACTGTATACTCAATACAATCTAAATCTGATACCTCACTGTCTGTCTTTTGACTGATACTGCTTTTTAAACTGGTCTGGTCAGTCTACTCAAATATTTGTACTATACATGTTTCTATCTGCAGGCAAAACGTTGATAATTTGTAATTTATAATATGATACATTCATTTCTGACTAGATATGAAAGGTTTCATGACTGATATATCTGAATATGTTGAAGAAATCTACTGCCACTATTTTCACCACCAAAGAATAGCAGTGTGATTTTAATATGATTTGACTCTTTGCAGGCTGTCAGGCTGTGGAGTCACAGAGGAAGGCTGTGCTTCTCTGGTCTCAGCTCTGAGGTCAAACCCAACACATTATTTGTGCAGGGTAACAGCGTAAACAGAGAAAGCTAAGCATAACATTTTAATACAACCTGTCTGTCATTGTATTTCTTCGGTGTTTGCAGACTCACTGGCTGTAAACTCAGAAACATCACCGGTAAAGTGTTGGCCTCAGTTTTCAGTTCAAACCCCTCACACCTGAGAGAGCTGGACCTGAGTAACAATGACCTGAAGGATTCAGGAGTGAAGCTGCTCTCTGCTGTACTGGGGAATCCCCACTGTAAACTGGAGACTCTGAGGTCAGTATTCCTGTAGTTGGTCAACAAGTGTTTTGTTGTAGCCTCTGTTATTGGTAATGGTGAGAGGTTAGCATGTTTTGTTGTAGCCTCTGTTATTGGTAATGGTGAGAGGTTAGCATGCTTTGTTGTAGCCTCTGTTATTG